>NW_019384318.1:1488304-1540998 GCF_000671375.1 Centruroides sculpturatus
TACAATAGCGACGATTATTATTTTAAAAAATTTTTGTTAGGCTTAACATCGATGAAAATTCAACGCAAAATAGGTTAATAGCGATATACTAATATACTAATTACATGGGATATAATAATATACTACACTAATAATGGATTTTTTCATACTTTTCGGTTATCCGACTTTTCAATTATCCGACCAACCCCAGTCCCCAATTAGGGCGGATAATCGAGGTTCTAATGTATTACATAAAAGTAGTTTATCCTGTTATTAATCCACAACTGTAAAATTATATGGCTTCAGAACGATGAAAAAAACCATTTCAAAAGGGATTCTGGTGTATTTTCTTATTAAAGATTGCAGCATTACTTCTTGCTGCCTGCATATGGCTATGATTGGTCATCTATATTCAGCAAACGAGATCAACAACGCAGTTAAGGAGACAAATTCCCTGACTTTTTGACAATTTTTGACAAATTCCCTGACTTTTTCCAAACACTAATAAAAATCCCTGACTTTTTCAAAAACACTAATGAAAATCCCTGACTTTCCAGGTGCGTAGGAACCCTGGATTTAACTAGACTTTCAAAAAAATCCAGCAATGAGTTGCGTAACTTTCCCAGCAACATTTTACGGTGCCATCTGTTATCAACAGTGTTATAGGCGGGGGGTCGACTGTATTGTAATTCCGTTTTATATGAATTCCATGTTGTACCAGTCATTTAGATTTTACAAATACATGTGCTGGGCTGTGAACGGCTCACGTATTTGTAAAATCTAAGTGACTTGTACAACGTGGAATTCATATAAAATGGAATTATCAACAGTGTTAGGGGGATCGACTGTATTTTGTTTAAAAAACTTAAGCTTTTTGCCATTTTATAATAGTTAAAAATATAACTTTGAGGGTAGGGATGGGCCTTATAAAAAAACTGTAAATGCTAATAACGAGTAAAACTGTCACTAAGTCCGATCCTACCGGAAATACATGCCACCCCCTTTATCTCTCCACCTAAACCTTTAATCACCGAACTTTAATAGCATCAATCCCTGCAAAATTTCAGATATTTTTGACAAAAAGCATAGGAGTTAAGCTTCAGTGAAGTTGAACAAATTCGTGCCACACGCATTCAGAAATTACCCCCAATTTTTTTTTTTTTTTTTTGCATTTTTCGGCATTCAAGGTCCCGAGTGCAAAAATGTAAAAATTTGGGTGGGTCATTTTTTACCACATTGTCATACTTTCCTCTGTTATTTTTCCCCACATAAGAAGTCCAATTTCTCCAGTTTCAACATTTAAGCCATAAGACGTGTGTTGAAAATGTAAAACCAATGAAATAGTTTGCCTTCTTTTTTAATTTTTCAGAGCAACTCCCGAAAAATAGTAAAGTTTTAGCAAGCTAACTCCGGATGTTTGTTGTATTGTACTGTATATCAAACACCCGCACACCTAAGGGGTCTTATTGTTTTGACCGTACGCCCTTCTGGTGTCATCCATTAACTATTGATGCCTGTCACTCGTCACCTGTTACGGACGGTGCATCTTACTTTACTGTATTAAACTATGCTATATTATATTACCACAATCTATACTATTATTATAAAGAGATAAAGTTTGTAAGTTTAGATGTAGGAGGTAATCTCCAAAACTACTCATCCGATTTCAAAAATTCTTTCACCAATATTTAGAATGGACCTTCAGGGTGGACATAGGCTGTACAGTGGTGCCTTGTATAACGTACTTAATCCGTTCCAGGTGCACGTCCGTTAAGTGAAAAGTCCGTTATACGAAACGCATTTTCCCATAGAAATACATGTTAAAACGTATAATTTGTTCCGCAGCATAAAATAACCGTACTGTACCATAAAAAAAAATGAAAATGGAGCAGTCACCAATTATGCTGGGTAGTCAGATGTTATGAGGAGGAGGTGGAGGAACACTTTCTTCACACATTCATACAGATACAGACTTTTTACACATTGCAGCAGGTCTCTTTTTTATTAGTTTTTAATCGGAGTCAGATTCAGGAGACGCTACCAGGGCTTGCAGAGTCAACTCCTCTTGTTCCATCCTTTGTTTTTTGGCAGTTGGCTTCTTGAAAAACATGTCCAAGGTGGTCTGTTTCTCTCTCTTCTTCAACACCTGTCGGAAATGACAGGCAAGGGTGTCATTGTAGAGATCATTAATCCTGTTGGCATCAGCTCTGTTTGGATAATGAGTGTTGGTAAACTCCTGAACCTCTCCCCATTTGACAAGGAAGTTTTTGTCAACTTTCACTCCTTCTGATGATTTCTTGCTTTGTTTCAATTGAAATCACCTTTCTGTTTTTTTAGAAGCCATGATTTGCACAACACTTGAATAAATGTAAATACCCTGCACTGAGGTGATGTACGTAATAAACAAGGGAGCAAGCCGAATCCCAACGGGAGCTCTGTACTTCAGATATACTAATAATATATTCTAATAATACTAATATATTATAAAAATAGCAGATTGTCATTGGCAACGGCAAAAGAGTGGAAACATCATTCGCACTTGTTCGCAGAAAGTCCATTGTTCGCCTCACGTAACTGCCGAACGAAAAGTCCATTGTTCGCAGCCAGTCCGTTGCTCGAGTCATATAACGGCCAAACAGAAAGTCCGTTGTTCGCAGCATCTGTTATACGAGGCACCACTGTATATTATTCCATTAAACATTCATATAAATTAATAGATATCTAGGATTAAGGCTTTTATGCCCAACAGATAGTGCTAACTCCACAAGTACGACGACCTAAGTTTACTTTTCTCTTAGGATGAACTAAAGCAGATCATCATCTATTTATCTATATAAATAAAAATATAATGTTCATTTGTTTCTACCAATTTCTTTGAAATTTTGACACAACATTGCATTCAAACACGCACGTGTTTTTATATAATATACACGTCAAAATTCTCCCCACTGAGGGGAGATGGACGAAATTAAGGCTTACCATGAAGAACTCTGCATCTAAAATAGTATAAATAGAAGCAGTTTTTTGCACGTTTGATTGCATTTTAATAGGGTACGTCAAGAGAATGTACACTAAGAAGGGATTTTTCGAAAAATTCCCCCGCACAGGGGAAGTGTTATACATTTATAATAGATACATTTTGAGCCACAACAACACGTGGCGGTTTTTTTATATAAAACTTAAATGATTTCCAAACGCAAGACATCAGGTTCGCTTGGACCAGAGGTTCCCAAATTGGGCACTTCCGCACCCCCCCGTTATCAGCAGGTAAATCTAGGAGGGCAAAAATGAAGCGAGTGGCCGGCAGGGGGCACTGGAGACAGAATAACATATGGTGACCGTAGGCAAGGTTTGAGGTCACCGAAAACCTTTCCCTTTCCTCCATTAAGATGGGTTAGAATCATTGTATTTAATCATTTCCAGATGTAAAGAACAATGTACAGTAAGTGTAAAAGTTTGTAGAAAAGTTTTTCTAAGGATATTTCCAAGCCTTTCTCACACAAGGAAAAATGGGTTAGGGGTTTTGGTATAAGTTTAGGGAACTGAGGGGGCAGTGATTCAAAAAAGTTGGGAACTGCCGACTTAGGCTTCGTGCTCTTCCACAAATCTGCATTTTACGTGGGCCAGATCCTGTAATGGAATGGACCAATGAGAATAAAAGACTGGAACGGAGCCCAATCTTTATTGCTAACATGAAAAATTACAAAATTCCTTGTGACTCTAGAATGCCAACCTATGCACTATCTCACCCTGCAACCACCGAACTTGTCTGTAACAAGTTTTCAAAATAAAAATTTACTCCATTCTTCAAATTATCTTCATTGTCATTGAGATAAGACTCACGTAAAGTGGAATCAGTGCTAAATCCCCCCCCCCGTTTTGGCAAGTTTCCATTTAGAATGGGTTCAGGTGTTTTTATCTTCTTTCAACTTCTAAACTTTCCCCAAAAGGAGTTAGATAGATAAACAGCACGACTCCATTGCTAATAAAAACTATGACATACAGAGGTAAGACATTACTAATTTGAGATGGAGAGCGTATATTTTTAATTAAAAAATTATTTAAAATATGATTTAAAATTGCAACCTGGCATTGTGACAATGTCAATAAATAATTGCTCGTTAGTTACTAACTATTCTGTAGTCTGCATAAGGGGAATAAAGGGTACCATGTTACAGTAGAACCTCGAAAACTCGGCTCTCGATAACCCGGCACTCCGGATAACTCGGCCACACCCTGGCAGGGCAAAAAAATCCTTAGTTAATTAATTTTCATTATAGACAGCTTTATAAAAGTATAAAAGCTCTCATAAAGTATTTTTCTGAGGTCTGTCTTATCAGGTAAATTACTGTACACAGTGTATTCATTAATTTTCATTTTCATGTAGTAAAGGCTCTATGCCTTCATAAAGGACGTACTTTTCCTTTGTTTAAGGGTATTTGGGCAGTTTATTCTCTGTTATATTCTCAAGTAAACAATACATACAAGTACAGTACAGTATTTTCTGAGGAAACACTCGTACTTATTTTTTTTAACCCCATTCCCGATAACCCGGCATTTTCACAAACTCGGCCACCCTTCGGTCCACATTAGGCCGAGTTTTCGAGGTTCTACTGTACTTTACTGGTAACCATTCGTTCTCTAGAACTTTACTCCTGGAAGCCCATTCAATCCTCTAAACCCAATTCTTAAATTAGCCGATATTAACAAATGTAGAATCGAATACTTTTAGGTTTAACCTAAAAGTATTCGATTCTACATTTGTTAATATTGGTCTTTGCCAGTATTAATCAAAGACATTCATTTCTTAAAACAAATTTAAAAATTGTTCTCAAAATACAATTTCATCACACTCTGCAACCAGTTATACCCAGAGGAAACTCCATCTGCAAACTGTAAAATTTTAAGCTTAATTTTATGCTTTATTTGGATTAAACAGCATTCTTTGTACCCAAAAACCTCTTCCGTTTCAACATTAAATTTTACAATAAGTCTGAAACCAATCTAACATAGAAAATCTCTTCATTCCAAAGTTTTAACCTGTTTGATAATACGTTGCTCCCAGAAAATTGAATAACTAATATTTCCTGTGTATAATTTGTACAATCTGTGTGACAAAGGACCAGACTTAATTAATGAATGGGTCATCAGATGTGTTTTCCAAACAGACAAAGGTTACAAATATGCATTCCTGATGATAAATGAAGATTACAGAACAATTTCTAAATTTACCATTATAAATTGTAACAATTATAATGGAAAAAATATTTCTACAAAAAGTATATCCTGGTGTAATTCCATCAGAAAATGTGAGAGAGTTAAAACGTCTATTTTTTAAAAAGGATACTGATGTGTATTAGTTTGTAAAATTAAAATTATCTTCAATTTCTGTCTATACCCTAATAATTATAATATGAAAAAAAAATCAATCTCACCGGAATGCCAAAATGTTCCGTCACACCTCTTCCATTCTTTCCCAGGACGCCAAAAGAACAACTTTCGTCGATGAATAATCGAACTTTGTACTTTGATTTCAACTCAATCTGGAAAAAAGAAATGACAATTTTAAATTCAAAATTGAATTTAAAAAAAAAAAAAACAAGAAACGAATTAATGTGTTATTACAACATTGCATGAAGTTTAAAATGTTTACAATTCTATTTTTTAGATTTACTTAAACATTAAATACAAAAAGGAATAATAATAAAAAGCAAAATGTTTACATAAAATTCTTAAGCTAATTATTACATAATAGTTCATATGATATTTATAATTTATTCTAGTGTTTGGGACAACAGTTTGACGTTCTTTAGCCTGATGTACTGATCCATAAAGAGAGACTAGATAATGTTACATTATGCTATTTGTACAGAATGGTATAAAGTCCCATTACTCTCGAAAGTTTATTTTGAGTAATTAAATTCTATAATGTCCGTCAATCTTATGACAAATGGTACAACTGTAACAAACTTAATTGCCGAACGTTAACTAAAAGAGTTATCCACGACAAGAATTTTTCCTCTTGTTCTAAGTTATCTCTTATACATGGGACTTTCAAAAGTTCCCATGTTTCAAAAGTGCCATATGTTAAGTTATATTGTAATTAAAATTATAAAAGTTATTTTCTAAATAAGATCTCATAATAGTTGGGAAAGTTATGCAACTCGTTGCCGGATTTTTTTATTCCCAAATTTAAAAAAAAAAAAAAAAAAAGACATTAAAGGCATTTGGTGGCAGTGAATAGATAAAGTAAAATGTTTTTTAGTGCAGGACTAGAATCAAAGAGGGGCAACACCATATGGAAAAAATGTTTTAACTTAAATGGAACACACGTTGAAAAAATCCAGCAAGAGTTGCTTAACTTCACCGGCAACGTTTAAAACTGTTGGGCACACCATGAGTTATAAGAAGTATTTAATAATAAAATATTGTATTTTGAATTATTATGAAATGACAAAAAGCTTAACTTTGAGGGTAGGGGCAAGTCTTATAAAAAATTGTAAATGCTAATAAACAAGTAAAATGTTCATTAAGTCTGACCCTACCAGAGATACTCACTATTCCCTTTATTTCCCTACCCCTTCAACCTTCAATCACCAAAATTTAATAGCGTTGATCCCCCTAATAAACAAATCTCCCTGCCAAATGTCAGAAATTTTCAACAAAAAGCACAGGAGTTAAGCTTCAGAACAGGAGTGAAAAATATCATGCCCCCCACACAAACTAACATCCATACATACAGAAATTACCCCTAAATTCTTTTGCGTCTCTCTATTTTTCAAGGTCCGAGTTCAAAGATGTAAAAATCTGGGCAGTCATTTTATATATAATCAAGGGAAAGTATGAAAGTAAAACTAAAGTACTAAATTCAATTTGCTGTCTATTTACATTTTCTGGGAACTTTTTGTAATCTTGTAATAAACATTCTCTTTATTAGACAATGTTTCTTTTTACATCTGATAACACTTACAAAAGTATCAGTTAGGAAATGCCTATAATGAATATTTTGATCCTTTAGAAATTTGAATTTTGTTCCAATTAACTATTAAATCTTAACTGAAAATGACTTGGGACAGCTCGATATTCTTAAAAGGCACGGGCATTAATTTTACATCTAGGCTTCTTATATGGCAAATTGAATGGAGATATAAATATAACACGTAATTGTTGCAAGAAATTAATTTTAAACAGTAAAATGTTACCAGCTTTGGTAGAGGACAGATGTCTCCGTGATTCATATAGAGTCCTTCGACGACGAGAAATTTTAAAGTAACTTTGGCTTTTCGAGGATTCTGAAAAGTCAATTAAAACTTTAACACCAAGACCAAATCAAAAATTAAATTAATCTTCTTTACTTGTTTTTTGTATTTGCTATTTTTGATTAAATTTTTTACAACTTACTTTGTGATCCAATTCAACTTGTTCCATAAACAATCTTTCCAAATCTTCCATGTCGTTGTGCTTGAAAAATCTGATCTGACTGCGAGAGGCCACCAGACCCTTTTGGATGGCAAAACTGACTCCTTCGTCACTGTAAATTACATAAGTCGTGATAATTTAATGTTTTTGTAATAAATCCGAACAAATCTAATATATTAAATTTAAAATTTTCTCGTAGAGAGCAAAGACATTAAAAATTATACATAATTAGAAAACAAACTCCAAAATTTTGAACAAGGTGCATGCTTTTAAATGTAATTACAAGTCAAACACAAATTTCGAGTCCTTGCAATTTTTTTTCTCACACAAAAATCACATGTTAATGATTCTAAATTTGTATTTATTTACTAATTAAATACTAGTTAATATCTTTAATATGTGAATACAGAATTTAATTCCAAATTTTTATTTTATGTCTATGATTTGCAAGCACTCAAATATCAGATTGTTGTTACTGTTAGCGTATATAATTTTTACCTTATACACACACTAATAAAAATTAATCATCTTTAGAAAAATTTTACTCACCAAAAAATTATGTCACCTTGCTTAGAATAAGCGGGAATTGCACTCGATATAGCGGCAAAACCGTACGAATATAATACAGACTCTTCTACTCCCATAAAATCGGCCAGAGCTTGTTCTAAATCTAAATGTATATCTATAAAAAAATAAAATATCAAGACAATATTATTTATACAAAATTCTATTTCATTATTAAAATATTTTGTAGGCAATGAGAATAAATCATCATAAAGACTGCAGTAATCAGCCCTTACAATGTGGAATCTTTGTGGTAAACTGACTTTTAAGTAACATTTTTTACTCAATTTTAATGGAATCTAAAATATATCTTACCAACAGTTCCAAAAAATCCCCTTGGTCCGCAAGAGCCGACACCGTACTTCCTTAACCCAATGATTGCTTCTTTCTGTCAAGTTATTTTTAAATTATTTTGAATACTTTCTACAGAATTTTCATTTATTTATTAAATAAAAATTCAAAAGCAGACAATCATTACTATTAAAATTATTATTATGATTTAGCAATCAGTTGTTTAATTATTAAGATAATCTCTCACTAGGTTTGAGAATTTTATAATAGCACCATTATTAACTTCTATGTTGTCACAGTTGCAGATTCAAATACTGCTCTAAATTATTTTTATCTGAGTTTTATACACTTAAGTTCTGAATTATTTAATTAGTAATACAGGAAGATTAATGTCCCACCCCTTTTTAACTTTTTCTGCCCAGTGGGCACTAAGAGGGCCTTTTTTTAGCATGCCTATTATAGATTCAGTCAGGTCCACAACAGGATGGCTGGTCAGCGAAGGACGGGACCAGATGTATCCAGTCGGACTACCCCTGAAATATTTCTTGAATTTCTCGACCCGTCCAGTTTCAAGCCCAGAACCCCAGAGCAATAGCTGCCATCCTAACTGCTTGACCATCTGGCCATCGGAAGATTAATGTCAGTTATCAATTTAGTGAAGGTTTTATTTGGAATTTGATAAAACAGTATTTAAGAGGATTCCCAATACCATAGCATCCAAATTTATGACTCCCATTTTACAAATTATCACTTTTTCATTACTTTAGTGTTGTATATACAATTTAAACTTTATTTCCATCAACAGAACTTCACTTTACAACAATGAACACATGACAAATTAGAGTCTGGTTTAAGGCAACTCGCTTAACAACATTTTCAATTAAATCATAAAAGAAAGAAGTATATTAACTGAGTGCTTGTTTCATAGATAATAGCATTGTAATTAACAAAGTTTTATAAATTTCAGAAATAGAGAAAGTTCTTTACCTCAAGATCTGGATTTTCCACAAATCCTAAATAATTGTGAGTGGCTGCATTCAAGCAAATCTTTCCGTCGACCATAACATTTTTACCTAATTTTCTGAAATTATATTTTATAAATCATTCATTTGTAGCAGATGTTTATAAGTCTATATACAGTTTGTCAATTAAAAGGAAATATTGTTTTAAAATATATAGAAAGGTAGTTAAATAAAAAGAAATATTTGTTTTTTTTTACTGGGTACTTATTTAGCTTATATTAGTAAGTAAAAAATTTATAAGAAAGATTAATATGAATTAATCTTTGATTCATACAAGGTCCATTCAAAAAATATGCAGACTGTTTGAATTGCGTGGCTTCAGTTGGTTCCAGGGGAATCAGCTTGGTGTCGCTAGATTTGTACAATCATCTGGTGATAAAGCCATTTTCCGATTATAGATATCTTTATTTGTTGATTAGCTATGCAGTTTTTAGTGAAGTGTGATTTTTTCATTTGTTGGATTTCAGAATCAATGACCTGATCAAGCAACAACTTGTGAAATTTTGTGTTAAACTTGGAAAATCTGCGACTGAAACATTTGCTATACTCAACCAGTGGGTGGGTGAAATGTCCCCAGACCCAAAAAAAGCTCGCCAAGTTCAATCCAATGTCAAGGTGATGCTGATAGTTTTCTTTAATGCTAAGGGTGTTGTTCAACAAGAGTGCCTCCCCAAGGCTCCACAGTGAACCAGACTTACTATGTTGAAGTTCTGAAACATCTGAGGGACGCCATCCATCGCAAAAGGCCAGAAATGTGGAAGAGTGGCGACTGGTTTCTCCATCACGACAACCAGCTCATTCAGCCCTCAGAACACGAGTTTTTGGCCAAACACTCGATCACTGTTCTTCCCAACCTCCCTACTCACCTGACCTTGCTCCTTGTGACTTTTTCTTGTTCCCCAAACTCAAAAGACCCTTGAAAGGATTTGAGATGATTCCCGAGATTAAAGCAAATGCGACGAAGGCGCTGAAAGACACTACAAAAGAAGCGTACCAGGACTGTTTCAACAAGTGGAAACACCATTGGAATAAGTGTGTGCATTGGGAAGGGGACCCAGACATGCAACTTCTCCATAAAGTACATTTTGTTTTATGACGTCAGTCCGCATATTTTTTTAACAGACCTCATAAGCAAGCATAAATTCATCAAAAATATATAGGAAATTAATATTTCAATATTTCAATTACAAAAACTAAATCTTCATCTTACCATTCCTATACACCAGTTATTCACCTTTGTATATTGTGATGCAGTAATACTAAAGTAAGTTATTTTTAATTTTATATTATTTTTTTCAAATAAAAAGAAAATAAAAAGTCCTTTTATGAAAATATCTTATTTATCCCAAACATAGAAATAGATAAATAAATAACACTCACGCCAAAACTGTATAGCTTCTTGATAACAAGTATGATAACTTGATAACAATGCTTGTTATCAAGAAGTTATCCCAAACAATACCATGATTTCTATTGCTTAACTTATTCAGTAGTAATATATATTATGTGGATAAAATAATAGTCATAAATTAAAATAATCTACTGTATCATAACTCAATGAAAATATTTGATAAGATAAAAAAAAAAACAATTAGTAATACAGTTGTAATTAACAATTGGTTTAATAATATTAATTAACAATTAGTAATAACAAAGTACAAATTTACCCTTTCACAATTCGAGGTTTTAAAGCATAGTGATCTTCGGGTGTTTTTGGTACCAACGCTTCGGGCATCCATTCGCTTATCAGCGATTCTTTCTCCTAAATGTTGTAAACAAAGCTATTTAATTAATAATCTATAAATTTTCAAATACCCAAAAGTTAGCATTAAAACAAGCTTTTTTAATTGCAATTATTAATATATTATTAAGAAGATAAGTAAATTTATTAATTTTTTAATTAACTATTTCATTATTCTTTTTTTATATTTGTTATTGTTATTTTGTATTTTAGTACATGTTTTTCTTAATTTCAGTATATATTTTAATAGGAATTGTTTATTTGTTGTATCATTGGGTGGCAATTATCATCTTAGTGACTTTGCCTGTATAAAAAATTGAAATGCAATCAAAATTTTATGGATTTCTCTTGAATTATTAAAAAATTTGAGTAATAGTTTAGCTGAAAAATAAGCTACGGATAGTTTTTTCTGCAGGCTTTTGGTGTTTGGCAGTATTCAGTATTCTTTGGCAATGTCATACTCTCTAATTTCTTTTCCACTTGAATGTAATTATTTTGACTTTCTTTTTATCTAAAGATAAAACTTCTGTGCATTCCAAGCTTAGATATTGTAAAATATAGTTAAAAAAGTCCAATAACTGTAAAACATGCAGCAATTTCATCCACATTCTGGAAGATTACAGAACATACATTTTAAGGAATCTGATTTTTGTATCATTTAACCCAATAGAAAGAAATAAAAATATAACAGCATATATAAATGTCATGTATGTACAGAGACAACTCATAAGTAAATATATAACCTGAATGTTAGAAAATGCTTGAGGCAACATGAACTCCAAAAAATACACCATATTGGAGAAGGATCTTCATCCAACATTCTCCTCTGGGATGATGGACAAAGCATTCACTCTGTTCACGGATGACAGAGCTCTTTGTCATACTGCCAAAAAGACATAGAACTGGCTGGCAACACAAGGTATTCAAGACATTCAAAGGCAAAGCTTCCATAGGTCAATCATCTGACACAAATCCCATGAAACACATCTGTAATCTTCTTCATAGATTAAATTAATGAAGTTAGAATTAGCATAGATAGAAATTAGTTTTCAACATTATATGCATATTTTCTTCAATCTTCCTTTCAATACACTTGACTATTGTAGATGTTATCTTTTTAAAGAGGTGAATTAGAGGCTGTAGACCTATTTTCAAGTATCCCAGGCTCTTACATTCTGGTATATTGAGCTGCATTGCAATTTAAAAACAGCTGTCAACTAGCATCTTTAATATTTAGATCATCATCAAAAGCTGCCATTTCTCATTAATTATTATATGATATTTCCTACAAAGAATCATCCTATTCTTTGTCTTCCAGTGTTAACAAGATATGGAAAAGAAATCTGCTGACATACATTTTACTTATTGAATTTACTCAAACATTTTATTTTATGAATGAAATATGTTGAACTTTTTAAACTGCTGAAAAACTATTAATATGACATTGCGATTCGTTATATCCAGATTTTAAAAATGCAATATGTAAATCAGCTCTATGTTTATGTATAGAAAATAAGCCTAAGGTATTCAAATCATGTTCAGAAATCACAAAAAAATTCTTTTTTCTAATTATTGAATTTAATAGAAAACAATATCCTAACCACCTACCTTTAGTCCAAATTATTTAATATTTTTATAAGTAATTAGCCATATTAGATCTTGATAAAAAATTCAGTGGTATATTTTGATTATTATGAAAAATTACAATGAAAAATTTAAGACAATGTTTGACTGAAAAAAAAAAAAAAAACACACACACACAGACATACACAAGTTTAAAGTAACTAACCTCTGCAGTAAGCTCGGTATTGTCGGGCTGATAGCTTTTATGAAGTAATAACCAAAGCAGCCATAAGATTAAAAATAATTCTAGTGCCAAATGATAACCGGGAGCCTAAAACAATAATAATAATAAATTATATTTATAAAATAATTATAATGATTTATTATTGTTTTATAACTGTTATCATCATTATAAAATTTAAATATATTAACAACGATATCTAATACAAACGTGTTTATTTTTTGTCATTTTGATTTTATGGCATTTCAAATACAAAAAAAAATATACTGCTGCTATTTCTTTGCCTCGTAATAACACTTACACTTGTTATAATCTGAGATTGTAATCTTAAAATTTACAAAAAATTCTGAAACATTTAATTTCTCTGACAATAGATTATATTTTAAATAAATTACAGTTTTTTTGCGTATTTTTTTTTCATGTATTTTACTTGTCCTTGGGTATAAATAGATGAGAAAAATGTTTACAAAGGGGAAACAGGTCATGTATTAAATAAAAGAATCAGAGAATACTGCAATTCAGTTAAAACACATCCAATCTTCCACTGTATAAACACTCAATTCTTAACGAATGTGAAATTAATAAAAATAAGATTAATATATTACATAATGAAATAGATACATATAAAAGGTGAAGGGGAAATATACATTAAAATGTAACTGCTAATTCTTCAAGTGAAAAACTTAGTGCCATTTGGTAGTATAGGACTTACACAACTTGAAAAAGAGCTCTATTTGAGGAGATGTACTTGGAAAACCCATGTTTTTGGTGGTAAAAGAGAAAACCTAGTCAGAGCCATTCTTATGCTGCCAAAAACGAGTTAATTCTTAAGTCCAACTCCATCAGTTATTTTCTGAGTTACATAAGACTGTTACTATCAAACATAAAACAAACCATTGGCAAGGCTAACCTTAATTTTTGATAGTGTGCTCAGAATAATAATAATAAATAGAGAAATGTTGATTTCATCCAAGCCAGAGCATTCCTGATTATAGACTGATCAAATATCCAAAAAGTTATCGATGAGAGAAAACAGAACAGTAATTGAACTAAATGTCTGAATAGGAACTTACAGATCGAAAACATCCACACTTTTCAGCAGAGAAATTTATTCTGAAAAACCAAAACAATTGTTTATGAAATAAAGTTCTCTGCTGGAAAAGCATGGATGGTTTTGATTTGTAATGTCATCTCAGTTTCGGCTTTGTCAATGCTTTTTGTCCAAATAGGTTGTATCCGACCAGAATGCGAGAAGCTCTATTGTGGATCGAGCCTAAAATTGCCAATTTTTAATTTACTTGTATATTGTCTCAATCTCAATTAAATGGTTTCTTGTAATATGGCCACAATAAAATTTTACACATTATCTAACTATCAGTTATAATAATTTAAATAGTAAATAATTCAAAAAAGACAATATTCATCACAAAAACATTTATTTCTAAGTTAAATTATAACAGAACGCACTAAGATATAATGAAAAGAACAGACTCGCAACTATGCCTCATTAATATAGTGTTTTAATTAAAAATATAACGGCATAAAATCACCATTAGATAAAAACAAGACATACAATTGAATTCGTTAAATTTTAACAATGCATGACAATAAATTTGCTATAAAAAAAAATAACTGTTTTCTTTTAATAAGTAACTAGCTACAACTTTTCTATGAATTTAATTTTACCATTATTATTTGTGGCTATAATCATTTGAAACTCTCTTTCCTAACAATTTACAAATTACAGAAATTTAATACTATATTAGAGTGTTTATAGAATGCTTTCACATAACATTTTATTTTATTATTGTCAATAAACTGTGTTATCATTTTTTACAACTTGCATTACAACAACTTTAATTAAAATTTTAATGTGCTCATTTAATTTCGTAATTATTATTCTTGCCATTTTAAAGTTCTATTATTATTATTATCATATAGATAAAATGCTTAAAATTTTATTAATGAAGTTAGATATTATAATCATAAATTAATTTTATAAATTATAGTCAAAATATAACTAAAAACATGATTATTTCTTAGCTACAATTCAGCTAATTATTAATTAAATTACAGAATTTGTCTAAATGTTGAGAGGAATTTGATTAATCATCATCATCATCATCATCATCATGGACTATGATTAATAATTACTACGCATGGGGAGGGAAAAATACAACATAACAATTCTTAAACATAAAGCGAGACCCAAACAAGAGGAAAGATTCATAAAAAAAAGACAAAAAGAATTATACATAATTAAAATATTTTTAATTTCATAGTGTATATTGAAGTAGAATTGAAGTTAAATGATAAAATAATGGCAGAAAGGCTAAAAGCTGTACCATTGTCAGCCAAAAATACTGCATTTTTAAGTTAAAACAATCTCAAAATTGCTAGTTAGCAAAAAGAATCTGAGAAGTTAAGAAAATATTTTTAAATTCATCAATCAAAGACTTGAAATAGTTTCTTCTACTTATTAAACAAAACTGCAGTTTCATGCTGATAAAACAAATTAAATTAGAATTATTTCATATCTATTGTCCTTGAGAGGATATTATTTGAAGAGTTAATATCAGAAGATGCAATGAATATTCATAACATAGTTTTAACTTACGTAAGTTATAAGGAAAATATATTAAAATTTATAATGACATGTATGTAAATATATCCATAATTATTATTATTATAGAATGGTAATAATTGTTTATTCAAAAAATTTACATATAAATGAAATTTATGTATAACGATAAACTTTTATTTATATAAAATTCTATAGATTTAAAATAAATCTAGTTTCATAATCTTTCAAATTACTACATAATAAGATTAATTTGAAACATAATCCAAAGTAACAGTTTAAATTAACATATTTGCATTGTTAATTTTGTTGTGTGTTGAAATGTGAAGGTTTTATAAAATAAAATCATGATAGTTAGCACAAATAATGAGAATAATGCAGTGTTTAAGTTCATTTAATTAGAATAATACACACAAAGTCTTTATGAGTCTAGGAACTTCAGAACATTAAGAAAAGAAAACAAATTCACATTTTCTCTTTACAAGTCCAATCGTATCATTTAAATCTTGGAATCCTCTGTTCCACAATTCAAATGCTTTTTCGTCAAATTTGAAACTTCAAATCATTTTCAAAATTTGTGCACGGTGCATGTTTGACACTATACCTCCTCACAAATAGGCAATTAGGGATGTACGTAATCCCTTATCATACAACTGAACAACTGTCTTACATTGTGTAGTACACTCAAAATCATATTGCTTCTCTTAAAATCACACGAATTACAAAGAAATTAGTTTCTCAGACCATCTCCAATCTGTTACATAACCATTTAGCTTAAAGCTAAATGGTCACTTTTGAAAATATTGATACCTTCAATCACACAAACTATCAAGAGCAAGGTTTTACATAAGTGGAAGAAATGAAACTAATATCAAGAAAATGGTAATTAAAAAATGTAAAGAAAGTACATAATGAGCATGTGTGCGAAATTTGTGTATACTGCAATAAAAAAACATACTGTCATTTTCTACTCCAATTTCAATAATAATAATAATTTCTTTTCATAATATATTAACTTTGTCTTATTAAAACAACATGCAGGTCATATTTTTTATACACCAATGTATCAAAAACAAACAAATTTATCAAATGATAAAAATGGACGACACATTTCACTCAAGTAATAAAACACAGTAGAAATTAAGCAAAACCGACAGTTAATAATACATATCACAAGTGGGTCCATAAATTACTGTGGATAAATTGTTCATATAGAGTAACTAAAAAAACGCTTATCTCCAGTAAAACTTGGATATTTAGACTTTGGACACTTATGACTTTTGGATTGAATTTGGGGTTGTGTGGCACAAGGGCCTAGATAGGTCAAAGAATACCAAGTCTAACCAGTTATGTTGCTCTATGTCCTTTTGTGTCTTTTAATACATGATAATTATTCTGTTGTATGTCCTAGAGTTCTGTAAGTTTATTGCCTTCAGATATGCCATTGTAGGTTGAATTTGTCTGTTATTATCTCCTTAGAGCATGGTGTCTGAAGATGTTTGTTGTCAAAGGTAGCAGGACACTCTTCTTTTTGAAAACTTATTTACGTTAAATAAACTTGAATAGATTAGAACTTCTCCATCCACCATCCAAAAGTAACTGTAAAAGCTTGTAAAATAAACATTTCAAAAAATTTCATATATATCTAGTGAGAAGTATATTAAAAATAAACATTCCCATAAAAATTGATCTATGACGTACAGTACTTTAAATTTTTTAAAGTTTTGTTTATGCTAATGTATTTATAGAATATGATTCTTGTTTATATATAAAATATGTTTGTCTATAAATACATTAGCCTATATATTTACACTTTTCAGGATATAATTTAAGGAAAATATTTAGACAAACATTAACATTTTCCTGTAAAACTGTACTTCAAAATTTTGTCTAAATTAAATATTTCAATGACAATTCCCAATTCTCAGTTACATGCATAAATTTTAAGCAATCAAATAATTGAGTAAATCAAATTGGTACAAATTTGGAACAACAGATACAGCAAAGAATATAAATCAAACTTAAAATGTTTTTACAGGAAATAAAGATCACAAAAATTAGTCACAAAACCTAAACAAAACGGTTTCAATCGTAATAAAAAAATCAAAACTATTACTGTTCATTCACCTAATTACCGAAAGTACTTGCAATTAAAATTTATGTAAACAAATATATGTTTTAAGTCAATTGTGATCTTTAACAGTAAAGAGAGCTTATTTTATGTTTAATGAGCTTTACAACTCTTAGCAGCAGGCCCGAATTCCAATGATGCAAGTAATTTGTCTAATGTGTTGAAATCTGAAGGTCTCTGAAAATTTCTAAAGCATACAGTTTAAAAATAATGAAGAAAATTGTGATGTCGTTGTGAAATAGAACTGGTTTTCTTTAATTAGAAGTTTTTTAAAAATTTCTCTAACATGTTCCAAATATCCAGTATCAAATGAATAAACATCTTGAAACCCGATAAGTCTGTAAAGCCAAATAACTACCGGATTACATTAAATGAATACTGCTATAAACAAATTCCAGATGATAGAGCAGTCAGTATTCATTTCATACCGGCTATTTGAAATTTGTTAGAGAGAAATTTAAGAAACTTCAAATGTCAAAAGTAAAACTCTTGAAAATTTAGAAGGTCATCTTTAGTTTTGATTTTATTAACAAAATATTATTGAAGTTATGCTGAGTTGTGTTTAAATAAAACATTGAACAGTCAAGCTGGTACTATCAATTTAAATACATATGATTATAAGATTTTAACTTTTTGTTTCTTAAAAAATCCAGCAATGCATTGCGTAGCTTTCCCAGATAAAAAATTAAAACTGTGCCTGGCATCATCTGTTGTGATATTTTTGTAACCATTACAACAGCACTGCGACAGCTATGCAGGCAATGCCTAAGTCAGAACCGACACCATCTGTAACAAGAAATCCTCCAAAAAATTATTGTCGGAAAAATCTTGCAAACTTCCTCTGTCGAATTTGTCAATTCGGGTTTAAATGAAACAATTACCTTTTTTAACAAAAATTAAATAAGATTAATCCATCCTCCAAAAATTTTTCATTTTCGGACTTGGGGATCTTGAAAATGTCAAAAAATGCAAAACAGGGCTTGTTTCTTTATATATGGATGTTTGTATGAGGGAAACAATTTTCTTCACCCATTTTGAAGCTTAACTCCCATGCCTTTTGACAAAAATTTCTGAAATTTCTCAGCGAAATTTGTGTATTAGGGGGGATTGATGCTATTAAAATTTTGGTGGTTAGAGGTCATGGGGGTGGAAAGATGGAAAGGGCTCATGTATTATATTCCGAGTGGGGTCAGATCTAATGAAGATTTTATTATTAGCATTTACAATTTTTTTTTTATAAAACTTGTCTCTGCCCTCAACATTAAGCTTTTTGCCATTTTATAATAATTAATAATATAAAGTGATTGTATATTATTTCATAAAATCCTTAAAATTTATTTTGAATAAACAATAACTTTACGTAATTGCATAGTTTGACCAGAAAAATCAATGAATATTTATACACAGTCTTTCTTAAAAAAAAATTATTTAAGACAAATTTAATTATTTTTATAAATTTTTTCAATAAAATTTACTAAAAATTTAAAATCAAAACATTCACAATTGGAATATTTACACTTGCAACTCATATCGTCAATGAATCATTTGCAATAGGAATATATTCTGGTAATCTTTTTTTATGGATTCATTTAAATTAACAACTTACTAATAAATCACCCCAGCTCTAAACCATACTACTCTACTCGTAACTATTACTTCTTTGTGAATTGGATGCAGTTATTTGAGGACAACCACTAAAGGAAATAAATTTGGTTAGTTTATTATGATTGAAACAATGATACACTTAAACTTTATTTGAACATACAGTAAAAAATACATTTCAGTACGTCTGCCAAAATTTCGGCAGTGGTGACAACATTGAACAGAACATGCAGATTTTCAATTTATAATAAGCCTTATCTTCCTTCAACAGACAATGCATTTACTATTATAGGATTCTATCTATGACTTTTTATAAATATGCTCTTTACAATGCCAAAATTTAGAATAAGAATAAAGCAAACTGTGTCGACATTGTATACTTGCAAAATATTTAGTTAAATATGAATACTTTCGTAAGTAATAGATATGTATATATCAATGGTGCAGTTTTCTTTATATTTTTGAAAAAATATTTTTTTGAAAAATTGATTTTTAAAAAGGAATATGAATACTGTCGCTATTTTGTAATGTCAGGTTGAGTGTATAAAATTAAAAATTGTAATTTGAATGGTATACGCCAGGGGTGGCAAACCTGTGGCATGCAAGAAATTATCTAGCACACGTAATGTATCATACGATTTCGATTTATCATCTGTCTTTTTCAATCATCCTTTCAGTTTATCATGTGATCATCCATTTTTCAATCAGCTTTTTTACATATTTCTAATAACCTAACCAGTTATTTATATTTTAGAGCTTATTACACTAGTGAATATGAACAAAAAATTTCTTAAATTTATTTTATATTTAAGTTTACAAACAAATAAAGACATTTTACAATAATTAAACCTAGTATGTATACAATACATCCAAAATGCATTTCAGACTCTGAAAAAGTCCCTCTTCGATTGGTTTTTCAATAAAAATAACAAGGTAAAATTCATAAAAGTTACATTAAAGGTTTTAAATAACCATGGTTATTTAAAAATTTTAATGCTATGTGATTAGCCCTAAAATATAAATAACTGGTTAGGTTATTAGAAAAATGTAATGAAATTAAAAGCAAAAAACAATAAAAAAGCTTTTTTACATTTATTCTAATTAAAACATATTCATTTAGTTTATTTAAATACCATTTTTCGAGGTCTAAAAGTTCAGCACTCAAACTTCTCTACAGCTAAGTATGCTTACTATAAGGCACACGAGTAAGGGTGGCAAACGCTCAAAAACGTTTGCCACTCTTGACATATGCTGAAGATGACGTTTTGTAATGTCAAAAGTATTCTTTTTAATTAAACTCTCTGCAAGTAAACAACTTTAACACCAACAGACAGTTTGCTTTATTCTTATTATAACTTTTTAATCTTGCAATTGCACTGTTCATTAGAGAATGCTGTTTATTAGAATAAACATGATGCTTTCAGCTTCAATAAATCCAACTGTGGTCATACAGTATCTCTCTTTATTCCTGTAAACTCCACAGCAAATTTATTTGATGTTTTAACACCAGTTAGGATTCAAGTTTACTATACTGGATCTCGTTAGAGGTATTTTAATGTGCCACCATTAACTCTAATAAGTATGAAATTCATAATACAGTGGGTGATCGGATAGCAAACAAAGTGGATTAGGAACACTTTCACAAAACATTTTTATGATCGGACAACGAACACATGTTCAGATAACAAACACTTTACTGAACAAACATAAAAAGAAGCGACGGAAAATAACAAATACAGATTGATTTTCCCTTATCTTTGTGTAACAATTTGAAACCTTTCAGAGCATGGGAGGCATCAACATCGACGCTCAACCTGATACTGATCGTATTCCTCCAAATTTTGAAACTCTCCTTTGTAATTCTAGCTTTTTGTTTACCTTTCTGACAAATAATTTTTTGTAGTCTTAGCGAGACTGTTGGACAGGCACTTGTTAAGTTTTGTGTCGGGGTTTATTTACAAAAGGTGACAGTTTAACTGTCCCATTGGATATTCGTTAATGTTTTAATACCAAATTTCGAATTTCATCTGGGTCTTGCACTTAAATTATTTTTTGCGGGCTAGTTGATTTCTGTTCTCTGAATTTTTGTAAGTGCTTTTCTGAACTTTTTATTTAAAAAAGAAACTGATAATATTATGGAGCCTAAAAAGAGGAGTGTCAAGAACTGTGCTCACCAAAACCAAGTAAGGGATAATAGCCAATGTAGAAAGTGGGCACAAGATATCTGCTGTTGCTAGGCAGTATGACTTGAACAGATCTATAGTAGGCACAATCTTAGTTATGAAACATATATCAAGAAGTCTCAAGCTGTTAATAGAGTAATGAAAATCACATCTGAGAAATAAAGGACATTTTAAAGCTCATAATGAAACTTGAAACTGATCTGACAACAGAAGAACTCCAAGAACTCTCAAATGAAGAATACCAAGAAACTCAGAGAGATGTGTTTTCTTTTGAAAAAGAAGACGACAAAAGAGGACCAATGTCGACATCTGCTACTAAAGATCTTTTGAAGTGGGAGGATGTCAGAACAATGATCATCCAAGTGGCATCCAAACCAGAATAAGGTTAATGGTGTTGGGATCTCTACAATTACAATACTATTAATTACTTCCGAAAAATCCTGAAGAAAAGAGAGAAGCAATCGACATTGGACAGATTCTTTAATCCCCACAAATGGAAAAAACATGACGAATAAAAATGCAAGACTGCATATATATGTATTTTTACTATTACATATAAATAAATGTAGTAAAAAAAATATATAGACTATACCCAATCTAAATGTCCAAATTGTACTAAACCTTTATCTAGAGTTCATATTATATGTGAATGCTGTAATGAAAAAGATAAAATACAAAGGCTCCAAATGCAACCGCTAGTCAACTGTAACAGTGAGATGAAAATGTTTAAGACTTTTGACAGAGCTAATACTAACACGATTTATATGTTATATAACTATGTTAAACAATTTACTAAATGAAAATTGTAACAAAATATTAATGTAAAATTAAAATTTAGCAAATGAATATAATAATAAGACGAAAAAAAAAAATGAGATGTTAAATTAATACGCGTTTATGTAAAACTAAACGCCCTTGTAACAGGCGAAAGCCTATTACGACAAATAAAGATTATTATTATTATTAATATATACACTGCTCGTCAAAAGTTAAGCACAGATCACAAAAAGCTAAATAAAAGCCTAAATAGCATTACAGCTTAATGAAAATTACTGTATATGTATAATTTAATATGAGAACTAACATTTACCCCTTAAAATTATGCAAATGTATGTAAATATGCAAATGGACACTAGGAAAATACCAAATTCCCAGAGAGCACTATTTCTGCTGAAAGGACACTGTATATAATAAAGAACAAAAAAACAGTAATATTATTGTGCAACAGTACATAATAATGGCTCCTAACTAAAAGAAACGTTGCATGCTAGCCTTGTGTCATTCTCAGGAAGGCAGTTATCTGTCTCAACTGTTACAAGGCTAGACTATTCCTTGGCCAGCAATATGTGTGCCTTTAACCTCCAGACAGCAGGTCTGCCTGAAATAGCATCAGGAGTATGTAGGCTGGACTTGATAACAATGGACTCATGTCCTGTTCACAAATGAGTCTAGGTTTTTCTGGAATCTGACAGCAGGCTTATATTAATCTGGAGGGAGGTTGGAACACATTACAAACCACAGAACATAATGGAAAGTCATGCTTTTAGTGATGATAGAAAGACTGTCTGAGCTGGGTTTTCATTAGGTGGACACCTGTGATACCTGATCACAGGTGCCCACCTACAGGTGCTTCTCACAGGTATTGGATGAGATACTAGACCACTATGTCAAATATGGTGCAACTGAAGAAGGTTTCATTTTATTGGATGATACTTCTTGTCCACATTAAGTAAGACAGGTTGACCAATACCTTTATGAAGATGAAATAGAACAAATGGATTGGCCTGCATATTCTCAAAATNGACAAAATTTTATGAAATTTTAGCAAAAAATGTGATAAAATTGAGATACCACTATCCATTTTATTTTATTTTTTACATCATCTAAATTTCTTAAATAATTTTAATGAGTAATCAGATGATTTGTAGCAGAAATAATTGTTATTTATGGAAGGTCGTCAATAACAATTATTTCTGCTACAATTGTATTCTGAACAATGCTTCGATGTTATCTAATAAAAATAAAGTACATTCTCCTGATAAAGAAAAAAATTCTCTTACTCTGGTGTGTTATTCATCTGAATTAACTGAGTCAAACAAACTATTTATACTAGAAAAAGTTTACAAAAAGACTTAAAAATTTTTAATTTTTCAAATATTTTAAAATCAAACTTTTGGATTATAAAATCTTCTACTGTACATTTTAAAAATGCTTTATTAGAGCAGAAAATACATCTCAAACTTGCTCTTGAGCATGACAAATGTTTTGTTTTTCTTTATGTAATTCATAAAGATGCAAGTTCTGATAAAAAGAATAAAATTATTTTTCACAAAATTCTTGAACTCTGTCTTCTTTTGTAAAAAATTTTAAAAAAAAGTTAGAATCCAAAGCATTCTGCTCTTTAACTTCAAAAATCAAAACAAAAAGAAAAATATCAATAATTCTTAGAGTTTCTCTTTCTAGATTACACAACCTCCAAACTTATCAATTGAAAAACTACTGATAAAACTGATGTACAACTTCTATCTACTTTACAACAAAAAGTATGTATGATAATTATGCCAAAATCAACCAAATGGGTCGAACTAATTCTGAAGACTCCCATCAGTTGTTACAGGAAGAAAAAAACTTGGCACAGAAACTTGATGCTATTGTCTGTTGTTTTTTCTGGACTTCCCTGAATTTATTTTTTTCTTCAAGTTTTTGATTAATGTGCTGTCCTCTTTAAATCTTGATACACTGATCTTCAGTTGATTTCTGCTATTTCTTTTAGTGTTTTGCCAGTAGCAAGTTTGTTTTATATTAACCCCTTTTTGGTAAGAAATAAATCACTTTTCTTTCCCATTTTCTTATACATTGAGCTATTGAATTCATTGCCATTAAAACATATGTATAAATTTCTTTATGTAAATTATGCTAAATTATTAATCATGTCACCTATAGATAATTTGTATTAATTTGCATAGCTGTACGGGAAATATGGCTAAAGTTTTTAGCTTATTTAAATCAGCTTGCTAATATTTTGTTCACAAGGCCACAGGGCATTAAATTACTACTACATATTTTAGCATTTACAAGCAATCAATTATAAGCAATAAAACACTAACAAAAGTTTTAACTTTGTTACAATTTTTTTTGGTATTTTACAATGTACAAAAAAAAAATATATAGAAATAGCAATAAATTTGAATTATTTTACAATTACAATAAGCCTTACTAAACTTATGACCAGAATTGGCAATGTACTTTTTGTCCTATCACTAACTGAATATGTGAACACTAAGTTTTGGCTCTCAAGAAGTCTTATATTAAACTATTGATGCAATAGAGAAATCAGAGAGATGAACGAACACTGGTTATTTATTGTAACAATGGTATGCATTTCAGACAGTCAATCTGTCCCTCTTCGGCCATTCTTATTACAAGTTAAGTCACTGACATCTAAAATACACAAAGTTTACATTATAATAATAGTTATGATATATAAAGAATAGTTTTAATTTAATTAGTAATCATAACTATTGCAGGACCATCTACAGGAGTGACATGTGATTCATTTTGCACTAGTTTGGCCCTCAAAATGTGGGGTTATTCCAACACCACACTCTGAGAATTGGCCTTTGAGAGTATGAGACCCTACAAACTCAGTTTTCCATGTACACTAAAGTTTTTTCCAATTCACAATCATCACTAAGGCAATAAAAAGTGAACATACAAGTATTTTAGACACACTCTTCACTAATATGAGAATGGCAAATTAATTATAAATCACTTCACTGATTTATTTTATCTTAAAAAGTTATTCTCGTTACACAGAAAAAAATGAAACTGTATTTACAGAAAGGAAAGACCCTCCAAGTGCCACACTTCCTAAATTTGTCAACTACAAAAAAGGAGATTTCATTTCAGCTTATCACTACAATCACATCCAATATTAAATTTCGCACTTCTTTTTGTCGTAGTTGTGCGGTGTCTTGACTATTCTTTTTAGGGAGCTTAAGGTACTTTTACTGGTGACACTAGAAACTGGGATGCATAAGGTAATAGCATATTATGTCAAGAAATGTTTTTTTAATTGTCAAAAGACATTGGAGACATTATTCTGGTTCATTAACCTTCTCTGTACTTAGTTCTTTCTTGCTCTGGTTGTTTGAGTCCAATATTTCAGCTAATCCATGATGACATTAAAGTGACTCAATTACTTGCAAAATGAAATTAAGGAATCCTGACTAGTAGGATATTATGCTTATAAATCATGCATTTCCTTATTGGTCATTAGTTATGTGTTTAACTCCCAGTCAAACTTTTAAAGAACATTACTCTCAATTTCTGCAGTGTTGTTGTAAAGTATTCTGAAGTTCTTCAACATTATAATATAATGCTGCAGAACTGAACAGTACCTCCAAGCACATAATATTTGCTTGGAGGCACTGACTTAAGTTCCTGACTTGCAACCAGTGACCTGTCACAAACTGGAATGAGCATAGATTATACAGTCACATGTCTATTAAAAATTATGGATAGTTGAAGCTTTGAGTTGATTCAAAATGTTCAGTCCCTTCCCCTCCAACCATGCAATAGATTATAAAAGATGTACTACTAAATAAGAAGAGAACAGAAATATGGTTTCAGCAACAGCAAGAGGGTGGTCCACAACATTTTACCAGAGATGTAAGTATGCTATTAAACCAAGAATTAGGTCACAGTGGAGGACTTATCAAACATTTCCATGTTCACACAATCACTAAATTACTTTTTATGGGTCAAAGAGAAAATGACGTTTCTACCATCTACTACAAGAAAAGACGTGAAACAGAATATAAGAAAACCATGCTTCAATTACCATCAAAATACACAGAGTTAAAAAGTTTTGTAAAAAGAATAAATGTTTGAATTGTTGCATATTTAATACAAACAAAAACAGTAATAATTGCATTCTAATCAGTAACATCTGATCAACAGTTTCAGTCAACTAACTTGTCCGTCTATAACTCTTAATAGATACATCATGAAGAAATGCTTTATTTAAAGTTTCTTATCTACCATAAAATTAAAAAATATGCATTTTTCTCTAGGATTAATTTAAAATTTCAAAGCTGTCCTTTACAAAAAAAAGGGCAGAGAGCAGTAATCATTGTCACAATGTTCCTTTGAAAACTATATATATATATTAAGACTGTTTGCATCACTCAAGCTGTTAGTTTGTAAGACTTTATTACATGATTTATTTAATTAATATCAAGAATCCATAAAAATAAATCTGAAAAAAGTTTTTAAAACCTTTAATAAAAAATACATTAAATGTAACTTTAATTAAAATGTAATTTCTTCAAGTTGTATTTTGTTATTTATTTATAAATTATAGTATAGCATTTCATCAAATCACATTTACTACCAAGTTAACCAAGCAAACCAGATAATAAATTAATCGGACAAACAATACTATCAATCCAGAAAATGTTTTCGAACATGTTAAATAATCTTCATCAGTCTACACAGAAAGAATACTACAATCATTAAACAGAAAACTGTTACAAATTAAAATGTGCAGCATTGTTTCACAAAATGAATGTTAGAATAAAAAGGCGACAAACATTCAGAGCAAACTGCATAAAAATTTAAGAAAAAGTGACCACAAAGAAATTAATTTAAACTACTTTTAGAATGAAAAATTAATCATACATAAATATTTGAAATAAATTTTAAAAAATCCACAAATTTTTTTTAAAAAAAAGCATCAATAGATGTCTTTGTCTTAAATGAAACAAAAAATTTAAAAATCTTAGAAAGAGAAACAATTCAAGCACTTCGGATTCTTGTCAATCTCAAAAATGTCGAAATTAAATGCTTTTATCTTTAAATACATCAAGAATTACAGACTATTTTTCTAATTAACACATTTTAAATTAGATTGAAAGAATTGTTTTTGCATTGCTTAACCCAGTGATTGAAATCTAATTTATGTTTATTTTTAGATCGAGCAATCCGAGTGGTGAAAGCATCAATGTTCATCTATATATAATCTGATTAAAATATAAAAATTCAGAAATAAAGGAAACAGATTATTAAGTTAAAAAATTCTATTATAAATGTCTATACTACTATTTATTATTTAATTAATTATGTTTTTAATTATATCATAAAAATATAATTAATATTTATTAATAGTGAATTATTGAAAAACCTATTACAGTAAAAATAATATTTGAATTTATAAATTTTAATAATAATAATAATAATAATACAATAAACATATTTGAATTTTTACTTTATTACTCAATATCACAAAATGGCTTGTGTTATAATTTTCATGAACATTTTTTATTTAAATCTAGCTAAAGCTGTAGTTTTTGAGTTTGAAAATTAATATTTTATTTAAAATTCATTAAAGTGATTGATACTTATTTTTTTTTTTTTAAATAATAAACTAAGATAAAAGATTTACTCTATCCACAAAGGATAAGGAGGATGGCAAATATAATAATTATGAAAGTAAAGAGTAGGCTACACCTCCAATTGCCATATATCATCGGGCTAAAATTTGGTAACAATAATTATAAATTACTAATGACGGCAATTGGAGGTGTGTTATTGCAACGTATCAGGTAGTTAAGATGAATGTAAAGAGTTGCTGCGTATAATTAATTACATAAATATATAATTCGAATGCATAATAATTAATGAAAATGTTACCCGTAGGTGGTAATCTATTGTAAAAACAAAGTACAAAGGCATATCTAAAACATTTTGGAGTTTTGGTGGAAAAAAAAAAACATGTTTATAATATAAAAAAATGTAAGCTATTTTTTATTTGTACAGTACATATAAAATTCCTGTAATAAAAAAAATATATTTAATAAATTATTATTATTATTATTATTATAAAATTTAAGTTTGATTTACTAGTAAGTTTTTTTTACCTATAGCATTTATAGTACAGATCAACAGCCCGAAGGATAATCTAACCCACTTGTTGATTCAATTATTGTTCATGAAGTATTAAAAAAAAATTTTTTTTTGTAAGAAAGTGAAAGGAATTTTGTCTGTTATTTATCATCAGTTATATAAATCGGTATCATTAATCTTTGTATAATTCAATTATTAAAGGTTATCGAGACTATTTTAAATAGTTTTAATAATTAATTTCACATATTCGACGACCAATTTTTAACCAATTGCTTAGTCATTCGATTTAATGTTACGGCAACAACATTAACACAATACATATAATTTTAATAAAATTCACAATAGCACATTGCAGATGAAATATGTAGTACAAGTTTAACGTAACAGCTGTTTACGTGTAAAAATCAGCATTTAAAACGTCCGTAATTTAATTACATCAAAATTTTTAATACCATAAAACACTTTGCTGCATCTCTATTATTTCTTTCCCAAAAGAAATTTAAGAAAGATTTTCCAGAATTACGGCTTTGATACAATCAATTTTACACAATTTACAACTCGTAATGTAAATTTATAAGTGGAAAAACTTATTAGGCACATTTAATTATTCTTTTTGCATAAATTAAAGTAAATATTTATAAAATTATTATTATTTATCACAGAAAAATCAACAAGTTATCATGTATAAACTGCAAACATTACATTTTATATTCTTGGATGATAACAAAAGTAAAAAAAATTGTTTGAAATCATCTTGTGTGCATTAAATATAAAGATTTCAGCTGTTTAATCATTATCTCAACTGTTTATATTTGAAATATTGATCAAACCTCCTCCACATTAAACTTATCATAATAATTTATTGCAGAATATTTAAAATTTTTTAAATATTTTCAAAGATACATTAAATATTTCTCCTTAAATCTCTTTTTTACATAAATTTATGTATTAAATTCCTTCATGTTCATGTAATGTGTAAACAAATTACAATTATTAATAAATTATAATGGAAGAAATTAATTTAATTTTTGTAATAAATACCTGTAACAAGGCTTGAAACATTTCATATAATTCCCACGTCGTCTCCATGTTTTAATAGTAAATTATAAAGTTCTTAAATATACAAACACGTTAAAGTGCTATATTCTTTCTTCTCAACTCAACCACTCCCATGTGACTGAACCGTCTCTCACCATCTTTATTGATATAATTGGCGACATCTGTCGGATGATGACTTAATGAATAAATGTTTATTTATTTCTTTAATTTAAAAAAAAAAATAATAATAATAATTATCGCAAAATAAAAAGGCGATAAATTATAATTAATGTTATTTTATAAAGTTTTAAATATTATTTAAAGTATTAATATAACGTTAATTTGTTTTAAGTGGTACGAAAATTTTTTAAAATTTATTAATCAATGTTGTAAGAATGCGGGCGCCATGTTTTATGTTTGCTTAAATGTAAAAAATGGCAGATAAATAAATTTAATTTAAAAGAAAAAAAAAAATAAAACTGTACGTGATATCCGATTGTTTTTGAAATTCTTCTTCTTACACAATTTCGTACGTGATTTACTGCTTCGAGTTATCGCATCCCGCTTTATCAGTGCGATAAGTTATCGGCATTCGAAACGAGTTTACTGAGAAAAAAAACTGTTTATAATTGCGAAAATACTTTTAATTTTTGATTAAAATAATTATAATCTTAAACTATATATCGTATTTTGAAGTGTAAATTTTATTTTCCCGGCCGCATAACAGGGAAAGTATGGCGGTCAAGAAATGATGCCGCCGCTAAGATTTTTACATTTTTGGACTCGGGGTGCTTTCAAACGTCGAGAAATGAAGAAATTTATTATTTTTTAAAAAATAAAACTCGTTTTTATCCTCAAAATTAAGTCTTTTGCCATTTTATAATAATAACTTAAAAGTTTTTTTAAAAAAAAATATCGCGTAACAGATGGCGTTATACACAATTTTAAACTTTTTGACGGGAAAGTCACGCAACTCATTGCTGAATTTTTTTCGATGGAAATTGGATTGGTGACATAATAAAGCAACACAACATATAGGCGTTTTAGATTGTACCTTAACCCGTTACGTTAAAAACGAGCGAGGAAACGGGGATATTCCCCCGAAGAAAAATGTCTGAAGTCAACACTATACAAGGGGTTCCGTAATTCAAATTTGCCCGAACCATGATTATGAATTGGAAAAAAAAAAGCCATAGTTTATATGTGAAACTGAGTTTATAGGTTGCCAATCCCACACTCTCGGGGCCAAAATAGTACAAAATTTCCGGTGTGCCGTCTCTGTCGTTGGTCCTACAATTGTACTAAAGCTTTGTTTAAATTGTATTGTTGTTTCTACGATCGTCCAACAACGCGAAGTACGTTTTGCACTCCCTCCAGGGGTGCAACTGAACGTCAGCCACTGCTTCCACTAATAGTCTCTTCCGACCTAAGAGAAAATCAAATAAGAGAAGAAAGATCGGCCCAAGCGAAATTTTGCTAGAAATTCTTCTTCTATTATAAATATAAATGAACCAAAAGGCTCTTTTCAGAGCCAGTTTATCATCTAAAGAGGAGTCAGATCGTAATAAATACTAGTCAACAGTAGTATTACTAGTAATTGATATTCATGTACAGTAGAACCTCGATTATCCGGACTAATTGGGGATGAAGGTAGTCCGGATAAGGAAAAATCNTTCAGAACAAATTAATGAAATTCCCATAAAAACCTATGGTAAATCGATAATCGGTTAACGAACAAAGTCTTGGAATGGATTATGTTCGTTAACCGATCATCCACTATATTTTGGATTTTGATTAATTCTGTTTATCTTATTAATAAACCGGGTTATTAATTTTTAAATTTGTTATTTTGTTCTGTGAGTATTGTGCCACTAGATATTAAACATGACACATAAAATGAATGATTTTAAAATTTCTTAACCAATATTTTAAAATTAAATTTTATTCGACAAAATTTTATGAAATTTTAGCAAAAAATGTGATAAAATTGAGATACCACTATCCATTTTATTTTATTTTTTACATCATCTAAATTTCTTAAATAATTTTAATGAGTAATCAGATGATTTGTAGCAGAAATAATTGTTATTTATGGAAGGTCGTCAATAACAATTATTTCTGCTACAATTGTATTCTGAACAATGCTTCGATGTTATCTAATAAAAATAAAGTACATTCTCCTGATAAAGAAAAAAATTCTCTTACTCTGGTGTGTTATTCATCTGAATTAACTGAGTCAAACAAACTATTTATACTAGAAAAAGTTTACAAAAAGACTTAAAAATTTTTAATTTTTCAAATATTTTAAAATCAAACTTTTGGATTATAAAATCTTCTACTGTACATTTTAAAAATGCTTTATTAGAGCAGAAAATACATCTCAAACTTGCTCTTGAGCATGACAAATGTTTTGTTTTTCTTTATGTAATTCATAAAGATGCAAGTTCTGATAAAAAGAATAAAATTATTTTTCACAAAATTCTTGAACTCTGTCTTCTTTTGTAAAAAATTTTAAAAAAAAGTTAGAATCCAAAGCATTCTGCTCTTTAACTTCAAAAATCAAAACAAAAAGAAAAATATCAATAATTCTTAGAGTTTCTCTTTCTAGATTACACAACCTCCAAACTTATCAATTGAAAAACTACTGATAAAACTGATGTACAACTTCTATCTACTTTACAACAAAAAGTATGTATGATAATTATGCCAAAATCAACCAAATGGGTCGAACTAATTCTGAAGACTCCCATCAGTTGTTACAGGAAGAAAAAAACTTGGCACAGAAACTTGATGCTATTGTCTGTTGTTTTTTCTGGACTTCCCTGAATTTATTTTTTTCTTCAAGTTTTTGATTAATGTGCTGTCCTCTTTAAATCTTGATACACTGATCTTCAGTTGATTTCTGCTATTTCTTTTAGTGTTTTGCCAGTAGCAAGTTTGTTTTATATTAACCCCTTTTTGGTAAGAAATAAATCACTTTTCTTTCCCATTTTCTTATACATTGAGCTATTGAATTCATTGCCATTAAAACATATGTATAAATTTCTTTATGTAAATTATGCTAAATTATTAATCATGTCACCTATAGATAATTTGTATTAATTTGCATAGCTGTACGGGAAATATGGCTAAAGTTTTTAGCTTATTTAAATCAGCTTGCTAATATTTTGTTCACAAGGCCACAGGGCATTAAATTACTACTACATATTTTAGCATTTACAAGCAATCAATTATAAGCAATAAAACACTAACAAAAGTTTTAACTTTGTTACAATTTTTTTTGGTATTTTACAATGTACAAAAAAAAAATATATAGAAATAGCAATAAATTTGAATTATTTTACAATTACAATAAGCCTTACTAAACTTATGACCAGAATTGGCAATGTACTTTTTGTCCTATCACTAACTGAATATGTGAACACTAAGTTTTGGCTCTCAAGAAGTCTTATATTAAACTATTGATGCAATAGAGAAATCAGAGAGATGAACGAACACTGGTTATTTATTGTAACAATGGTATGCATTTCAGACAGTCAATCTGTCCCTCTTCGGCCATTCTTATTACAAGTTAAGTCACTGACATCTAAAATACACAAAGTTTACATTATAATAATAGTTATGATATATAAAGAATAGTTTTAATTTAATTAGTAATCATAACTATTGCAGGACCATCTACAGGAGTGACATGTGATTCATTTTGCACTAGTTTGGCCCTCAAAATGTGGGGTTATTCCAACACCACACTCTGAGAATTGGCCTTTGAGAGTATGAGACCCTACAAACTCAGTTTTCCATGTACACTAAAGTTTTTTCCAATTCACAATCATCACTAAGGCAATAAAAAGTGAACATACAAGTATTTTAGACACACTCTTCACTAATATGAGAATGGCAAATTAATTATAAATCACTTCACTGATTTATTTTATCTTAAAAAGTTATTCTCGTTACACAGAAAAAAATGAAACTGTATTTACAGAAAGGAAAGACCCTCCAAGTGCCACACTTCCTAAATTTGTCAACTACAAAAAAGGAGATTTCATTTCAGCTTATCACTACAATCACATCCAATATTAAATTTCGCACTTCTTTTTGTCGTAGTTGTGCGGTGTCTTGACTATTCTTTTTAGGGAGCTTAAGGTACTTTTACTGGTGACACTAGAAACTGGGATGCATAAGGTAATAGCATATTATGTCAAGAAATGTTTTTTTAATTGTCAAAAGACATTGGAGACATTATTCTGGTTCATTAACCTTCTCTGTACTTAGTTCTTTCTTGCTCTGGTTGTTTGAGTCCAATATTTCAGCTAATCCATGATGACATTAAAGTGACTCAATTACTTGCAAAATGAAATTAAGGAATCCTGACTAGTAGGATATTATGCTTATAAATCATGCATTTCCTTATTGGTCATTAGTTATGTGTTTAACTCCCAGTCAAACTTTTAAAGAACATTACTCTCAATTTCTGCAGTGTTGTTGTAAAGTATTCTGAAGTTCTTCAACATTATAATATAATGCTGCAGAACTGAACAGTACCTCCAAGCACATAATATTTGCTTGGAGGCACTGACTTAAGTTCCTGACTTGCAACCAGTGACCTGTCACAAACTGGAATGAGCATAGATTATACAGTCACATGTCTATTAAAAATTATGGATAGTTGAAGCTTTGAGTTGATTCAAAATGTTCAGTCCCTTCCCCTCCAACCATGCAATAGATTATAAAAGATGTACTACTAAATAAGAAGAGAACAGAAATATGGTTTCAGCAACAGCAAGAGGGTGGTCCACAACATTTTACCAGAGATGTAAGTATGCTATTAAACCAAGAATTAGGTCACAGTGGAGGACTTATCAAACATTTCCATGTTCACACAATCACTAAATTACTTTTTATGGGTCAAAGAGAAAATGACGTTTCTACCATCTACTACAAGAAAAGACGTGAAACAGAATATAAGAAAACCATGCTTCAATTACCATCAAAATACACAGAGTTAAAAAGTTTTGTAAAAAGAATAAATGTTTGAATTGTTGCATATTTAATACAAACAAAAACAGTAATAATTGCATTCTAATCAGTAACATCTGATCAACAGTTTCAGTCAACTAACTTGTCCGTCTATAACTCTTAATAGATACATCATGAAGAAATGCTTTATTTAAAGTTTCTTATCTACCATAAAATTAAAAAATATGCATTTTTCTCTAGGATTAATTTAAAATTTCAAAGCTGTCCTTTACAAAAAAAAGGGCAGAGAGCAGTAATCATTGTCACAATGTTCCTTTGAAAACTATATATATATATTAAGACTGTTTGCATCACTCAAGCTGTTAGTTTGTAAGACTTTATTACATGATTTATTTAATTAATATCAAGAATCCATAAAAATAAATCTGAAAAAAGTTTTTAAAACCTTTAATAAAAAATACATTAAATGTAACTTTAATTAAAATGTAATTTCTTCAAGTTGTATTTTGTTATTTATTTATAAATTATAGTATAGCATTTCATCAAATCACATTTACTACCAAGTTAACCAAGCAAACCAGATAATAAATTAATCGGACAAACAATACTATCAATCCAGAAAATGTTTTCGAACATGTTAAATAATCTTCATCAGTCTACACAGAAAGAATACTACAATCATTAAACAGAAAACTGTTACAAATTAAAATGTGCAGCATTGTTTCACAAAATGAATGTTAGAATAAAAAGGCGACAAACATTCAGAGCAAACTGCATAAAAATTTAAGAAAAAGTGACCACAAAGAAATTAATTTAAACTACTTTTAGAATGAAAAATTAATCATACATAAATATTTGAAATAAATTTTAAAAAATCCACAAATTTTTTTTAAAAAAAAGCATCAATAGATGTCTTTGTCTTAAATGAAACAAAAAATTTAAAAATCTTAGAAAGAGAAACAATTCAAGCACTTCGGATTCTTGTCAATCTCAAAAATGTCGAAATTAAATGCTTTTATCTTTAAATACATCAAGAATTACAGACTATTTTTCTAATTAACACATTTTAAATTAGATTGAAAGAATTGTTTTTGCATTGCTTAACCCAGTGATTGAAATCTAATTTATGTTTATTTTTAGATCGAGCAATCCGAGTGGTGAAAGCATCAATGTTCATCTATATATAATCTGATTAAAATATAAAAATTCAGAAATAAAGGAAACAGATTATTAAGTTAAAAAATTCTATTATAAATGTCTATACTACTATTTATTATTTAATTAATTATGTTTTTAATTATATCATAAAAATATAATTAATATTTATTAATAGTGAATTATTGAAAAACCTATTACAGTAAAAATAATATTTGAATTTATAAATTTTAATAATAATAATAATAATAATACAATAAACATATTTGAATTTTTACTTTATTACTCAATATCACAAAATGGCTTGTGTTATAATTTTCATGAACATTTTTTATTTAAATCTAGCTAAAGCTGTAGTTTTTGAGTTTGAAAATTAATATTTTATTTAAAATTCATTAAAGTGATTGATACTTATTTTTTTTTTTTTAAATAATAAACTAAGATAAAAGATTTACTCTATCCACAAAGGATAAGGAGGATGGCAAATATAATAATTATGAAAGTAAAGAGTAGGCTACACCTCCAATTGCCATATATCATCGGGCTAAAATTTGGTAACAATAATTATAAATTACTAATGATGGCAATTGGAGGTGTGTTATTGCAACGTATCAGGTAGTTAAGATGAATGTAAAGAGTTGCTGCGTATAATTAATTACATAAATATATAATTCGAATGCATAATAATTAATGAAAATGTTACCCGTAGGTGGTAATCTATTGTAAAAACAAAGTACAAAGGCATATCTAAAACATTTTGGAGTTTTGGTGGAAAAAAAAAAACATGTTTATAATATAAAAAAATGTAAGCTATTTTTTATTTGTACAGTACATATAAAATTCCTGTAATAAAAAAAATATATTTAATAAATTATTATTATTATTATTATTATAAAATTTAAGTTTGATTTACTAGTAAGTTTTTTTTACCTATAGCATTTATAGTACAGATCAACAGCCCGAAGGATAATCTAACCCACTTGTTGATTCAATTATTGTTCATGAAGTATTAAAAAAAAATTTTTTTTTGTAAGAAAGTGAAAGGAATTTTGTCTGTTATTTATCATCAGTTATATAAATCGGTATCATTAATCTTTGTATAATTCAATTATTAAAGGTTATCGAGACTATTTTAAATAGTTTTAATAATTAATTTCACATATTCGACGACCAATTTTTAACCAATTGCTTAGTCATTCGATTTAATGTTACGGCAACAACATTAACACAATACATATAATTTTAATAAAATTCACAATAGCACATTGCAGATGAAATATGTAGTACAAGTTTAACGTAACAGCTGTTTACGTGTAAAAATCAGCATTTAAAACGTCCGTAATTTAATTACATCAAAATTTTTAATACCATAAAACACTTTGCTGCATCTCTATTATTTCTTTCCCAAAAGAAATTTAAGAAAAAGATTTTCCAGAATTACGGCTTTGATACAATCAATTTTACACAATTTACAACTCGTAATGTAAATTTATAAGTGGAAAAACTTATTAGGCACATTTAATTATTCTTTTTGCATAAATTAAAGTAAATATTTATAAAATTATTATTATTTATCACAGAAAAATCAACAAGTTATCATGTATAAACTGCAAACATTACATTTTATATTCTTGGATGATAACAAAAGTAAAAAAAATTGTTTAAAATCATCTTGTGTGCATTAAATATAAAGATTTCAGCTGTTTAATCATTATCTCAACTGTTTATATTTGAAATATTGATCAAACCTCCTCCACATTAAACTTATCATAATAATTTATTGCAGAATATTTAAAATTTTTTAAATATTTTCAAAGATACATTAAATATTTCTCCTTAAATCTCTTTTTTACATAAATTTATGTATTAAATTCCTTCATGTTCATGTAATGTGTAAACAAATTACAATTGTTAATAATTTATAATGGAAGAAATTAATTTAATTTTTGTAATAAATACCTGTAACAAGGCTTGAAACATTTCATATAATTCCCACGTCGTCTCCATGTTTTAATAGTAAATTATAAAGTTCTTAAATATACAAACACGTTAAAGTGCTATATTCTTTCTTCTCAACTCAACCACTCCCATGTGACTGAACCGTCTCTCACCATCTTTATTGATATAATTGGCGACATCTGTCGGATGATGACTTAATGAATAAATGTTTATTTATTTCTTTAATTTAAAAAAATAATAATAATAATAATTATCGCAAAATAAAAAGGCGATAAATTATAATTAATGTTATTTTATAAAGTTTTAAATATTATTTAAAGTATTAATATAACGTTAATTTGTTTTAAGTGGTACGAAAATTTTTTAAAATTTATTAATCAATGTTGTAAGAATGCGGGCGCCATGTTTTATGTTTGCTTAAATGTAAAAAATGGCAGATAAATAAATTTAATTTAAAAGAAAAAAAAAATAAAACTGTACGTGATATCCGATTGTTTTTGAAATTCTTCTTCTTACACAATTTCGTACGTGATTTACTGCTTCGAGTTATCGCATTCCGCTTTATCAGTGCGATAAGTTATCGGCATTCGAAACGAGTTTACTGAGAAAAAAAACTGTTTATAATTGCGAAAATACTTTTAATTTTTGATTAAAATAATTATAATCTTAAACTATATATCGTATTTTGAAGTGTAAATTTTATTTTCCCGGCCGCATAACAGGGAAAGTATGGCGGTCAAGAAATGATGCCGCCGCTAAGATTTTTACATTTTTGGACTCGGGGTGCTTTCAAACGTCGAGAAATGAAGAAATTTATTATTTTTTAAAAAATAAAACTCGTTTTTATCCTCAAAATTAAGTCTTTTGCCATTTTATAATAATAACTTAAAAGTTTTTTTAAAAAAAAATATCGCGTAACAGATGGCGTTATACACAATTTTAAACTTTTTGACGGGAAAGTCACGCAACTCATTGCTGAATTTTTTTCGATGGAAATTGGATTGGTGACATAATAAAGCAACACAACATATAGGCGTTTTAGATTGTACCTTAACCCGTTACGTTAAAAACGAGCGAGGAAACGGGGATATTCCCCCGAAGAAAAATGTCTGAAGTCAACACTATACAAGGGGTTCCGTAATTCAAATTTGCCCGAACCATGATTATGAATTGGAAAAAAAAAAACCATAGTTTATATGTGAAACTGAGTTTATAGGTTGCCAATCCCACACTCTCGGGGCCAAAATAGTACAAAATTTCCGGTGTGCCGTCTCTGTCGTTGGTCCTACAATTGTACTAAAGCTTTGTTTAAATTGTATTGTTGTTTCTACGATCGTCCAACAACGCGAAGTACGTTTTGCACTCCCTCCAGGGGTGCAACTGAACGTCAGCCACTGCTTCCACTAATAGTCTCTTCCGACCTAAGAGAAAATCAAATAAGAGAAGAAAGATCGGCCCAAGCGAAATTTTGCTAGAAATTCTTCTTCTATTATAAATATAAATGAACCAAAAGGCTCTTTTCAGAGCCAGTTTATCATCTAAAGAGGAGTCAGATCGTAATAAATACTAGTCAACAGTAGTATTACTAGTAATTGATATTCATGTACAGTAGAACCTCGATTATCCGGACTAATTGGGGATGAAGGTAGTCCGGATAAGGAAAAATCCGGATAATCGAAACAAATATTTTAATTTGTCTTTTAATGATAATACAACACGTTTTCTTTTCGATGACATATCGGTAATATTAAAAATAAATACTGTATTTAAATCGTGATCAAATTTTCAAGAAACAAACGTTCGTATTGAATTTGGACTACTACTGACCAGTGCTAACAGATTACCTATTGTTTAAAAGGTGGCGCAAGAAGACGGATTTTATAAAATAAAAAGCAGTTGAAACTGCATTTTAGGAGGTGGCCCAAGTTGCCCATACGCCGCCCTTGGTCATAGAAATGATGTAATTTGGATATAAATTATTTATAAATACGTATGTCAAATTATATTTTTATTACGACGCAAAATATATTTAAGAGTTTACGACCACTGTGCAGGGTGAGATGAAACGAAAAAAAGTTATGCATTCCATCACGTTCATAAACAGTATCGTAATTCGTCAAGTGCAAATTAGCAACTTCATATAATTTTTGTTTATTTTGAACAATCCGGATAATCGAAAATCCGGATAATAGAGGTCCGGATAATCGAGGTTCTACTGTATATTGTACTCTTATTTGTACGCATTATACTTAATTAACAATTGTCTGTATAAACTGTGTTCCAGTCAGGCTTACATCTATGGTTCCAAGAGAAATTTGAATACAGTAGAATTCCTATTATCTGAGGTAACGTGGAACGATGCTACTTTGGGTAACCAAAACCTCTGATAAAACGGGCCGCCCCGGCCATTTCGAATATAAAACATTTACAGATAAATCACTTTTGTGTGTCTTTTCATATCTTAGTAAATTTAATCATAAAAAGGAACATTTTGTATATCATTCATTATATACCTAATACATACCAGGCATCGTTGTAAGGTTTTTTTCCTACTGCACAAACGTCAATCCTTGGGGAACAAAAGCCTAGATTATACATTTTGTTGAAAATATCGATGTGAAACTTTTAAATTACTAGTACTGTCGTACTGTCTGTGATTGTATTGTAAAATTTTCCATATTTTCTTTACACTTAAATATGGCCTACGTGGGTGACGTAGATGACTGTATAATAAAGTAGACTTATCTACGTGAGACTTTTGAATCATCTCATTTGAAAAATCAAAATTATAACCTTTTACTTTTCTGGCTGTTATGTATACGTAACAAGGGAAAGTACTGGAATTGTGTCAACTTTGACCTTCAGTGTTTTTTTCCATATCTCAATGTTTCGGAATCTCCTAAACCCAAACAAGTCAAAATTATGGGAAAAATATTGTGCGCGCAACTGAATGAGATAAAAATTGAAATTCAAAAAGCACTATATAGCACAATGCTTACATTTTTGATTTCGATGATTAATTAATGTTAACTCATTTTCAAAATGGTGGCGTTCGCTTCAGAACAACCTGTTTATTGTAAAGAATTATCATCAAAATTCTAAATCGGCACTGCACTACACCGGGATAGAATAATCAAAAAACGACGTACAATGAACCTGTTTCCGGTGTGCTTCTCTGTAAACGAAGTATTACTAGCGCTTTCGAACTTTAAGTTCTTCCTCAGGTAACACACCACACCGGAAACAGGTTCATTGTACGTTGTTTTTTGATCAAAATTCTAATTCTCTGATCAATGCTAGCTGAGTTATTGGACCATTCTTCTTCGAAAAGAATATTACTTCTGTTGCATATGTTGAATTATTGGAAAAGGTTTTATCCCAAAATGCTTGTTGGGCATAAACATTTGTTGCTTTGTGTGAGGCTCATTGCACAAATCAAGTGCTTAAAAGTCTTTACAGCATGTTTGAATTACAAAAAATATGCTGGTAGCAGCGTGGAGTGGTTGCCTTATAGTACCATAAAAAGATATCACATGGGTTTATCTTAAAGAAAGAGTATATCACAATACTCCTACAACCATTGAAAAGTTGATAGACATGATAAAAATAATGGTGTTTCCAAGAAAGACCTTTGTTACTGTTATTGAATGTTTCAAAAATTGGTTAAAAACTATTATTGTGAGCAAAGGTAGTCATTTTGAAAGCCTAATTCATTAAATGGCAATAAATTCTGTATAATATGCTTTTTGAATGTTCTTTTTATCTCATATAGTTGGAAAGTTATTAAAGATTTGAATAAACTAAAAATCATCCTGTACATGTTACATACTTTATTTTTGTGTGTAAATAGAAAAATCCCAAAGGACAGTTGATATCTACCCCTAAAATTAACAAATGTACATAAAAATAAAGATAATGATTACATAAAATTAATATAACTTATATTACATTATACATTAAAACAAAAAAGTATAAAAGTTCTTCGAAATAATTTGTTTTTGAAGAACATGTGATGCCCAGTTTCAGGCTATGAAGGACAGCCGGCTTAGGCTGTAAATACTATTGGTAATGGTTTGTGACAATCAAACTTTTGAAGTAGTGTAGAAAATGCCTTGTAGGTGACAGTGAGCCAAATATCACCAGTTAATGGCTGAGGAACGACACCTTATCCTGAGCTGCGCAACCTCAGTTTGTCAATGTGCACAATTGCCACGCACGTTGGGCATAACATGAATATCATCCAGAAATGTATGAAACAATGGCCACAGGAACATCTGCAAACATGTCAAAAAGGGAAATCACACTGGCATGTGGCAGAGCACACATACCAGCAGATTTTCTAAATGCCCTGTTGGGACCAGGCATGTGATGTGAAGCCACCTGTCACCATCAACTGGTACATCTGTGTCCACCCAAACTATTCACAACAGGTTGCATGTAGTCGGGCTGCAACGGCAACCAGCAAGCCATTAACCGCTCAACATGGGGCTGAATGCCTGGCATGGTATAGTCATCATCACAATTGGACCACTAAATGGCATCAGGTACTATATACAGATGAATACCACTTGTCTGTGGAGGAATGACAGCCATGGACAGGTATGGCAGTATCCACACTCCATTAAACCTATCACATGCCAAATAAGTAGCTCAGTCATCTGATTTTGGGGGGGGCTATATCTCACAAAGGTCACATGTAGACCATCAGTTTCTTTTGACTTTTTTTACTTCTATGGGCATAAGATAGTAGTCCCAACTGCTTCATTCAGAGTTGCAGTTGTACCATTCTTGGTGCATAACTTTTTTATTAATAAAGTGTATTTGTTAAAATTATTTTATAAATCTCAAAATTAAAGAGAGATATTTATTTTGGAAATTTTGAAGTTGACATTAAACTTAAAAAAGTCACATATTTTTATATCATCAGGATAATTCGTGTCCATCTTCAGAAGATTTTTATACTTTTGTTTTGATTTAAATTTTTGTTCTATATATTTTCAATGTTTCTGTTGTTTATTTTATTGATTTAAAATGATTTGAATTTTATAGACAAAATTTTCATTGTAGAATGTGTATTTAAACTGTGTGAAAAAACATTAACCTATACTAAATGCAATGGATAAGATTTATATTTATTTTGGCAATGCAAATCAATTTTTAATTACATTACACAATTATTCAGATTTACAAATACAAAATCTGTAGATGAAAAATTTGTATAATCAACTTCATAAATAAAAATTAACAAATGAATAAAATAAAAAAGTAAAGTCTTTATCAGAAAAATAACAATAATTAACAAAAACAATTTGTAAATAAAATTTTTTTTACAAAATTGATAAGTATGATATTCTTTTACCATATAAAAAATAAAATATTTACCATTTAAAATAATTAAAATATTCTTCCATTTTGATAATGTAATTCTCAAAGTAAATTATCATAAGCAAATATTCATGAATAAATATTTTATATATTCATTCTTTTTTCTAAGTTCTGGATTCAAGTAATTTAATTTCACGTTGTATGTTTCTTTTGGCCTGATCTTCATACATTTCTCGAAACTGTTGAGTCGAAAAAATGTTCGGTATTTGAAGAAAAGATTTTAATACCTATAATTGTACAGGAAATTGATACAAATTCAATAGAAATATTTAGAATATATCAACATTATAAGGATAACTGTTAAAATATTTACCTTTGCTCTTAAACTATTGTAGGTTGTAACTGGAAGAAAAGAATATTCTTGTCGAATGTTTTCGGCATATATATCATATTCTGTTGAAGAAAAATTTAGTGTATATGCATATGATTTGAATTTTATTATAAACATATCTATTAAAAAATGGCTTTGAAATAACAAAAATCATCATAACACATTATCTACATACTGACCGTTCCCAAATAAATCTTTAAATCTAGCAAAAATTTTTAATGAATGAATGCTTTCTACTATCTTATGGCCATCTTCAAATTCCAATGTCAGTAATAAGAAAAAAGTCTACTCCACAGCATAGAAACATCATGAATTCTATATTTTTGGAATTTCTCAATTCAATATTTATTGTAAGATTTAGGAACAAATTCTATTCACTTGATAGAAAATAATTAACAGTTACAAAATATTAACTATGTTAATTTAACAAAATATTTACATTTTTTGCATCCAGGATAAAGATAAAACATGAATAAAGCTGCAATATTTAAGGTCTTTTAAAAAAATATTCTTAGCTCTTTATGAAACATATATGCAGAGTGCTAACAACGGTCTCTCCCTGACCAGTTATTTCAAAAATTAATAGGGCAATAACTGTAGATCTTTTGTCGATGCATACTATATTGGGCATGTGCTAAATAATGGTGCAAATTTCTGCCCCTCCAGCCCATCTATTGGAAAGGGATGTTATAATCTCAGCTACTAATAAAAGTAGGGCAACATTGTCAATTACAGATTTGTAGCACATGAAAAAATACACACTATTATCTTTTAGTGTATTCTGAAATATCAAGTGGGATCCTGGAACAGACTGTCAAATATGACAGGTAATTGCTTCACTGCACAACACACAGCAGTATATAATACAAATGGAATTCTGCAGTGGTTGAATGTGGTTATATTTAGGTTAGTAGTGAAATAGTGAGCAGGTTAGCACTGTTTTATTTAATGGCATTTGATGTTTTCTGAATTATCAGTATATCCATATCACTAACTTAAACCTGACTACACACTCAACCACTTTGACAGCAGTGCATCACTGCATGACACAAATATAATGTCAGTGTGTGTTGTGGAGTGAAGCAATTACATGTCATATTTGACAGATGTTTCAGTATCCCATTTGACATTTCAGAATGTACTAAAAGATAATAGTATGTATTTTTTTTCATGTGTTAAAATTTGTAATTGACAATGTTTCCCTATTTTTATTAGGAGCTGAGATTACACAGCTCTCTCTCATAGACCAGCTGGAACATGTGGAAATTTGCACTGTAATTTAGTGCATGTCTGACATACTATACATTGGTGAAAATCCACAATAATTGTTGTATTAATTTTTTAAATAACTGGCTGGGATAGAGCTTTTGTTATCACCCTGCATCAATTTTAAACAAATATCATTGCACAATAATCAGTAATTGAAATATTCAAGCGTAAAAGATGGTAAGTACCATAATGAAAATTCACAGAAATTGCAAAAGTTAAATGCCTTAAAAAGTTTTTGCTTTGTCTTCTTTAATCAGAATGAAGTGCATGTTATAATTAAAAAGTAGATATAATATTTAACTTGAAATATTATACATTTCTGTTTAGATATTAACTCACATTAAAACATACTAATGGATATGGCATTTGCAATCTTTTACATCAAATGCTTCAATAATATAGAATAATTGTTATAAGTTTTCAATATACCTGAAAACTCTTAAAGCTTCATTTTTTATATTAGAATTAATAAGATAGTTTTGAGTAATTATGAAAAAATACATTCAACTCAAAAATCAAATTAAGTTACTGATGTTAAAAATTTATTACAGATTCATTTAAAATTATCTCAATTTTTTGAAAACTTTCAATAAGAACTCACACTATAATCATATTGGTGCAAGAATATAATTTTAGTCCATGAAATTAAATTAATTTTAAGTCTTCCTCTCAATGATTTTCAAATAATTCATTACATACAAGGACAGTGATAAGAACATATATTAGTATGAACAACTTTTTTAAAGTACTAAATAGTACAAACAGAGAGTTTTTCATTTTTCTGACAGTTTCAATCTTTCTTGAAAGTAATTTGATATTTAACCTCTTAAATTCTTAATAATCACATTACACATTCAAATAGCAAAATATCATTTAATATTTTAAAATATATACCTGTATATTTATTTAAAGATATTCTTAACTTATAAAAATAAACAAAATGCAAATATTTTTGTCTTAAATGGGTAAATAAAAGCTAAAGTATTTTTGTTTTATTTAAAGATAAGATAAAATAGTAAAATAAGGCAATGTTATTTGTTTTGTGTTACTCTAATCCTTTTTATAACAGAATATAAAAGATCTCCCAAAAATACCGTATATCTGTGCAGATAAGATGAAGTATATATTTTTGTCAAAGTTTTATATTTTAGCATATATCTGTCCTATAAGATGACCCCCAAACTATCAACATCCTATGAATTTAGTTTAGATCAGTGATCATCATCTGGATAATAATACTGCATAGCATATACAGAATTATGTCCTATTTGTAATTTTTCGAATGAACAAATTTTATTTTCTTGCATCTGACAGTACTGCTTTGCAATTATTGCAAACACTCGCACTGATTCGATAATTCGGGTAATGACCTTGACTATTCACAAATATATCATATGGGCTATTTAAATACATTGGTGAGTGATTTGTTTTATTTTATAACGGTTTTAATTTATATAAATTTCAATCTAATTTTGTTTTGTATCTGTCCTATAAGACAACTCCAGATTTTGGGGGCCTTTTTTTACGATTCAACTATCATATTATCTGCGCAGATATATGATAATTACCATTTTAAATTATTGTAATTACGTTAATTATTATCTGAGAAGTATGAGACATTCACCAATTGATACAGTAACTTTCCAAGTTTCAGCTGCCATCTGTACTGAATGTCTTGTGTCTACAACCTCTAGGAAGCCCTGTAAACAAAAATGTCAACTCTACAAAGAGAAAATGTTTTGTGTTCTGCTGTTTGCAAAATCAGAACCAATTGTAATTGTGCAACATCAGTAATCTGCAGGAGTTGTAGAAATGTGAGAGGAACTGATGTGGAAGGAGTGACAAGGGATTTGCCATAGCAAGCATAGGAAGAATTTGAATATCAGTTGATGTGTGCCATATGACATGAGCTATACAATGAGAAATTGTAACAGACAAATGTTAAACTTGGATAGATTTCTATTGTTTTAATGTACACTAAAATACACTAAAACATTCTTAGATAATAATTAACATAATTACAATACAGTAGAGCCTCGATTATCCGACTCAATTGGGGACTGGGGTTGGTCGGATAATTGAAAAGTCGGATAACCGAAAAGTATGAAAAAATCCATTATTAGTGTAGTATATTATTATATCCCATGTAATTAGTATATTAGTATATCGCTATTAACCTACTTCGTGTTGAATTTTCATCGATGATAATCGATGAAAATTCAACACAAAGTAGGTTAATAGTCACACAAAATAATAATCGTCGCTATTGTAGCGTTAAAAATTAGAAAATTAAGCCTCTGGCTCCCTTTCATGGTCGATCCAGTGTTGCCAGCTAAAACACGTAAAAATAATATTAAAGTAGCCAAGACATAGCCAAATATTGTAGTGCCACATCACTAGCGGGCATTTGAAATTTGCCGACTAGGACGGTCGGTTAACCGAGGTAACGGTTAATCGGGGGTCGGATAATCGATGCTCTACTGTAGTTTAAAATAGTAACATTCTTTTTGAAATACCCTGTATATGTTTAAATTTACAAAATTAATATTCATTCATTCAATTATGATGTAACAATTTTGAAAATATCAATATTAAACTTGCTTAAATTTTATTTGTATATTGATCTTGAGATTTTTATATATGTAATTATGATATTTCAAATAATTTTGATAACTAGAAGTCCAGTATATTTATAAATAAAACAAAATCATCTCTACAGGTTATTTTTTAATTTTGATACTTACCCTTGTTTTCACTACCAAGAATACTAACATCAAAATCCAGGAAAAAATGTTTATCTTCTTTTCCAAATATATCAGAGCTTTTGTGTTCTTCAGTAATATGAGTTTTAGTTAATAGTATTAATTCAGTAACTTCTGCAATTAGATCACTATTCTGAAATTAAAGATAAGTAATTTTAATTTGAAAATGTTAAATATTATTAATTAATTAACACATAAAGTTATGTTAAAATAATAAAATGTAACACATTATATAATAAAATCTGTACTTAAACTTTTTTACTCTTCTAAATAAAAACCCCAGCCTTTCTGAGAGTCAAAAGTACAGTAGAACCTCGATTATCCGGACCTCTATTATCCAGATTTTCGATTATCCGGATTGTTCAAAATAAACAAAAATTTTACGAATTTGCTGATTTGCACTTGGCGAATTACGACACTGTTTATGTACGTGATGGAATGCATAACTTTTTTTTGTTTCAACAACGTCTCACCCAGTGGTGGTAAACTTTTAAATATATTTTACGTCGTAATAAAAATATAACTTGACATACGTATTTATAAATAATTTATACTCAAATTACATCATTTCTATAACCAAGGGCGGCGTAAGGCATGGGCAACGTGGGCCACCACCTACGCCTCGCGGTCCAAAGGGCCTCACACCTGTTTATGCATTATTTAAAAGCCGCAAACGCGACAAAAACATTTTACTCATCATAAAATGATAAATAATTCGTCAAATTTTTATTCATAAAAATACAGTTTCAACTGCTTTTTATTTTATAAAATCCGTATTCTTGAGCCGCCAGAGGGCCTTTTAAACAATAGCTAGTTTGTTAGCATTGGTCAGTAGTACACAAATTTTCAAGAAACAAATAAAACACGATTTGATCACGATTTAAATACAGTATTTATTTTTAATATTACTGATATGTCATCGAAAAGAAAACGTGTTGTATTATCATTAAAAGACAAATTAAAGTATTTGTTTCGATTATCNAAAACCCCCATCCTATCATCCTTTTCAACAATAATGCAATGCAGAGAGATGAAGCAAAAGTTAAAGAAATAATACATGTAAACAGTTTTATTATTCCATTATTTTTCACGAAATGCATAGAAAATATCTAGCAACGAGTTTTGTAACTTTCCTGGCTGTTATGAGATTTTGTTTTAAAAAAAACTTTATATTATTGTAAAATAGCAAAAAAAGTTTAATTTTGACGATAGTGGAAAGTTTTATTAAAAAAAAAAAAAAAAAGTGGCTCCTGAAATGTTTATTAGTATTTTGTATTATTTAAATTTAATTGTCAATAAATGGAGTTGTTTTACAAAAAAAATTAAATTTGAGTACATACTTCTGAAATTGTAGCTTCTTTAGAAAATTGTTTAAAACGTTCTGCACTTTTTTCTTCATTATCACCGGCTTTTGGATCATATTCAAGACTAAAATAAAAAGAAAGTTATAAATTGCATTGAAAGTTCTCTTTAATAAATTCTGTAAAATTAAAGTTTGGATTAATTTTCTTTCAAAAATTAAAATCAATTTAGACAAAAACTTTTATTAAAATTAATAAGAATAATTACAGAAGTTTATCTGACAGATAAATACTTTCAAAAAAATTGGAAATTTTGAAGTTAAAATGGTTCAATTTTAACTTCAGAATTTCCAATTTTTTTTTAAAGTATTGATTGTAAATAAACACTCACTCATGGAAAAAAATGGCATATGCTACTGCTTTTGGAGATGAAATAAACTGTTGATAACTGTCAAAATGCTGGAACATTTTATGTATGTGTGTTATGTTATGATATTTTCTACAGTCTTCAGTATATTTATTCTGTATTATAGTCCACCAATTATTTCTTGCTTCATCACTCATACTGTCAGCGATTTTCCACCAACGTTGACGCAAATCCTCTAATAATTCATCTGCCATTGTCTGCTTCTAATAAAAATAAAAATATTGACCAAAGTAATTATAATCTATTTAATTAATCCATATAAACTTAATATTATGTTGCAAGAAGTCAGAGAGAATTGATATGTTTTAGAACAAGCAGAATCAGAATGAAAATGAAATTACTATACAAGACTGAATCTATTTTAGAATTTTTCATATCTAATAAATTAATTACTTCTATAAGTCATTTGTCCTTTATTATTGGCTAATTAAATAATTTAAATCCTTAGTGAATTCTGAAGATTTATGATAATTGTCTCAATATTTGGTATAAAAGCTTCCAGATGGATTAGAGGAGAAAGAACATAAAGAGAAGCAAATTACATGGCCTGAATAATGCATTGCAGAGCCATCCCACATAATCAAAAATAGGATGACTTGTCTTTTTTTATATTTTGTGTGTGTGTGTGTGTGTGTGTGTGTGTGTGTAGAATTCACTTGAGCTTTCCAATGTACATTTGTAACAAAACAAAAAAAAAAAAAAAAAAACACACAGCCAAAACCACAACTCATCTATTCACTTCATTTGGTTCTGTTTATTCCCCCTCCTCTAATGCATCCAAAAACCTCTTTACCAGATATTGAGACTTTTACTGTAGACTATGAATGAAACACATAAGGACTTTTTCCATTGGAAAATGACAGATGGTAAATTGATCTTTTATTATTGACTAAAATCAATAATAAAAGATCAGTGACTCCTAAAACCAAGCTTTTTAGGCTTTATTAATTTATTACACACAAGCCTTGGCAAAGTATTTTTAAAAGAGCAGGATTTAAAAAAGCATTATTTTTCATAATAATATAGTTTATTAATTTAAAATATAGATTATATAATAACAAAAGACAACAGCCGTACATTAAGTGTTTAACTTGAGGAAGAAGGGGAAGGAGGTGAGAAAAAGGAAGGGGGAGGATGAGGAGATGGAAAGAAGAGAAAGGAAGGATCCCTCTGAGTGATGTATGTAAGGTTATACTCCCTCTAGGTATAATGTTCATGTGCAGTTTTAGGCTGCATATAATCTATATACCCATGGCCTCCATGGGTATATAGATTACATAGAGTATTAAAATACAGTAACTGGAGGAGCTGAATGGGTACAAAATTATGTTCAACTACTCAAACTGGGTATATATAAATAAGTACTACTCAGAACCCTTATTCAGAAAGTATAAAAATCTGTATGAAAGCAAATGTTTTTGTTTGTGTTGAACAGTCATCACAAAGGTCAGTTAGAGTTAGCCTGATGATAATCATTCAACACAGTTGAAAATGTTTGCTTTCATGTATTTTTTTAATATTTTCTTACTGGACATCAGTTATGTGAGTAATGTATATTTAAATAAATATGTTACAACTAAAACCCACAAATCAAATAAAGCTAGGATTAACCAGATAAACTAATTTTATTCATGTTTTCTGGTTAAAGCAAGTAACAATATTTTCTTTTTTAGCTTGATTCAAGTCATAAGCAGATATAGCTATTATCCAAAAATGGATGGATAAAGCAAAAACAAAACTGAAGATTTATGTTTTATCCAGGTAATGTAAAGTTTATCCTACTGTTGCATGGAAAGAACTGAATGTAGATGTTGTTGTTCCACAGGCAAGAGAATTTTGTTTTTTAGCTGTTACTTGCATTATGTGGAAAGAGGAAAATGTTGCCAGTTGACAATAGAAGAACAATTTTTTAAAATCTGATGATTTTTCATACCTGTGATTAACTTCTTAAAAGCACACTTGTAAACTCCAGGATTACATTATATTTATAAATATAGTTACACACAAATACATAAATTAGTGTCTTAAAAGTTCTTTCAAACAATAGTGGATGAATTATTATTGATTAATATTAACAACATTTATAATTTATCCAGTTATAAACATCCAAACTGATAATTATATATTGAAGCCAAATGACTACTGAATTATATTGAACATATAATTCAGCAATCATTTGGCTTTAATTAACCCAGTGTCATTTGTCTACTAGCATTTTCTGTACTGTCTCTGACAACACGTTAATATATAATTGAAGAAAAAAGTTGCCAGAAATTTGAACTCTGCAAATAAATAAATAATCAAAACTAAACCTATTCAATCATTCAATTAAATCAAATGTTTTGTTCCATTAGATTTACAAAAGCCTTTTGAAGAAAAATAACATAAGAATATCACACATTACAAATTACATAATTCCCTTTGTTGAAAACACAATGGAGTATTAATTGAAGACACTAGACCATTCAATGAACACTCCATTATATTTTCAAAAAATTATACAAAGAGTATAGGCACAGTTCCAAATAATGATAAATAATTTCCATTAGAAGCAAGAACAAAGAATTAAAACATGAATTTTCCTTGTATACACAAACATTTTATATTTTTGTGATTTATGCATATAACCTATATTGTGAGACTACTAATAGATCTGCAACAAGTATAATGCAAATAAACCAAACAACTACCACATTTCATTGGACTACTTTTCAAAGGTTATATTTAATTAATTTCTAATCAGGCTTCAAGATGTTTGTATATGTATATGTATATACCATGCCCTGGGTTGAGCAATGGCCGATGAGTAGGAGTTTATAGGACGAGAACGCTAAAGGAATCCCCAGTCAGCACCATAAGTATCCGAGGATGGTTGTATCATAATTAAATTTGTCTGGAAGAGGAGATCGAACTGGAGACTTGGGTAACATAATTGGCAACGCATCTGCATGATAAGCAGAAGTTAAAAGTTTGAGTCCCACTCTGGGCTGATTCTTTTCTTCCAGAATATTCTAAATTATAATTATTAAATTTAATAAGAGATGCCACCTAACGCCTCCCTCTAGTAACAAATTATTTAGAAATTAAATATAATCACAGAAAAGGTGATGGTCAACTCTTCAGCCATTCTAATTGGCAAATATCTTGTATTAATATAATTGTACCTTGTATTTGTGCACAGATATTATTATTTCATCTTTATTATAATTTTTGTATAGGCCAAACTATAAATATTGTTAATTTTAAAAATTTGAATTTGTAATGTTGATCCATGTGATTCAAAAAAATTTTGTACAAACAATTATATTCAAATTGTCAGAACAACAAATGTTGTGGATCTGAAGATGGGATTGAAAATCCTGAAAAGCACTTAATCAGAATCAACGTATTGACTCCTAAACCTAAAAGTTTTCTTTCTAGTGATTATATCAACCTTTTACAGTTTTGAGTTGTAACTAATGTAGTTAATAGTAATGATAAACTTGCTACCGAATCAGAATGCATGCCATCACTTACTGATTCATATGAAATTAAATGTGTTATGTATTTATGTTACCATATGTGTAATAAAATTGATGTTACCCAATTCATTTTTGATAAATTGAATGAAATTGAACTAAAAGTTAATCATTTAGATATTGTTGGAAAGCATCAAATTATAATTACAAATTCCTTTAAATGAATAAAGAAATTTCTGTTTAATCATCAATAAAGTGAATTAGTTAATAAGGTGAACTTTTTGTTCAGAACAAAAGAGTTCACCTTATTAAGAATTTACTGTATATCTAAAATGCTAGAAATTCAATGCAAGCTGAGTAGTTTAAGCTGTGAAATTTCAGATGAATATTTGGAGTTGAAATTATT
>NW_019384318.1:1545364-1557124 GCF_000671375.1 Centruroides sculpturatus
ATTATTTATAATTATATTAATTGAATAAAAATGCACTTTAAAATGATGTTTCATCGCTTTTTATTAATTACAGACCCAAATAAAACAAATATTTGTGTTTTTCAAATAAATTTTCTTTACTCTCTTTTATAATAAATGAATTTATCTATTTCTAAGTAAAAACTGAAAGTGTCTACAGACACTTTCAGTTTTTACTTAGAAATAGATAAATTCATTTACTTAGAAATAGATCTGAAAAATGTAGAAGTAATTTTTTAAAATATCCTTTTTTTCTTGATAAAATTTTAATACTTATTATTATAATCTAGACATGTTAATTTTTAAATATACTTGTATATTGGGCCACAAGTATATATTATATATACTTGTGGCCCAAAACTCCTTGACTTTTTCCAATGCTGCCCAGAGAAACAAAAAGGTTGGACACCCCTGGTCTATATCTTCAGTTTCCTTTCGAAAATATTTATTGAAACAGCAGAATAATTTTAAAAACTTTATTGTGTCATATACGGTAACTTTTCTTACAATAAAACAAGACTAATTTACAATTTTTTATAGAAAATTAATTTATTTCAAAACATGATCTTATTCATGAATATAAAATTTATCATATTAAGACTTAGATAAATATAAAATTATTTTTCGTAACATTTAAAATTTTTAGTGTTAGATAACTGAAAAAACATTACACGATTTTAGAATTTATACATAAATAATACAATACACAGTAGTGAATCGTAATCTAATTTACAAATTATTACTACTTTTAACTTCTTAAAAAATATATGAAACAATTCAAAATTATATTTTCCAAAATATGTTAGACGTAATTTCAGTTCATACGAATGAAAACAAAAGTTAGCATACAAAATACTACACCTCCAAGATAGTGTCGTTCCGTAATTCATAATCTAAATGCACTCTTCTACAAGCGCATTTAGTATGATTCAGAAAGTTCAGAAGGATGGGTTCACCTCTATCGTACGTGCCATTAATAAGTAACTCGAACACTCTGAACGGAAGCGTGATCTTTTCGGTTTTCTTGGCGAGGCAAACCTTTCTGCTACTGTGGCAACACCCGGTGTCCTCCGAGCATCTGTGGAGTATGGCACAGTGAGGAACGTAGATTTTTTCCGGAGAAGTTCCCACCGGAATCAATTTGGCCACGGGTTTCGAGCAAGAACCTTCTCTGTGTACTTTCGCGTTGTATTTTTTGGCCATGGCGTTCAGGCGGTTACGTGGAATGACTTCGGAATTTTCGGGTGATTTCTCTCTTCTGGCAATTACTTCGATGATGATGATTTGAACAATTAAACACAAGAATATCCGAGTGAAGAACATGATTCGCTTGTCTGATTTATTAACGGAACGCAATTGGAAATTTTATCTTCGATTCTTTCGCCAACACTCGAAATTCTGCATGAAATAAATGATTTATGATATAATTATAACGCAAGTAAATTTTATACCATTAATAATTAGTAGTGTCATGCCCCTGTACATCATACTTTTCCTTTAGCAATCGAGTCCGCCGATCATCTAACTCACTCCTTTCGGGGAAATTTTTTTGAGTTGAAATAACGTGAATTCTGGTATGCATTGGAGTTCATACACAGTTGATCTGGGACCCTGCACCCTAAGGTTTCAGTATCTGGTTTCGTCTTTCATCTAACTACTTTCTCGAAATTAAGGAAAGACGGACGGACGGACGGACGGACAGACAGATAAACGACAGTGGAAATTTATGCTATAATTTTTTCAAATTGCAGCCCAACCAGCAATGAGTTGCTCAACTTTCCCGGCAACATTTGAAATGTTTATAGCGCCATCCGTTATATTTTATTTAAAAACTTTTTATATTTTTAACTATTATAAAATGGCAAAACGCTTAATTTTGAAGGTAGGGACAGGTTATATATATATGTATAATGTAAATGCTAATAACGAGTAAGTCCGACCCTACTAGGAGATACATACGACCCCCATTATCTCCCCATCCCTCGACCTTTAACTACCAAAATTTAATAGGATCGATCTCCCTAGTAATCAAATCTCCTGTAAAAAAATCAGAAATTTTCGTTAAAAAGCACAGGAATTATAAAGCGTCAAACAGGGTGAACAAACCCCCGAATTTTTTTGCATTTCTAACGTTTTAACAATTATAAGAACTTTGGCACAACAGGAGGTCACGTTATTTCAATTCAAAAATTTTTCCCCGAATACGAACACATTACCAAAAGAATGATACGAACATTTAATTAAACAGCACTCTCTCTGTACGCTAGTCGAACATATGCTATATGCTAAAGTCATTTGTGATGTAGTCGTGAAATTCCATAAAGATCGTGGAATTGTCTCGTACACAATATTCATTTTGACCATCTTTTTTACAGGTTTGTGGCCATTGATCCAAATAGTATTATGTAGACATGTCACACTGTGTATAGCTGCAGTTCTTTTCCGTTGTAACAATAACAACTATTTGTTACTGACATATAAAGCATCCTATTGGTTACAAAAATTTCTGAGAATGCTATCTATTTATATAGCTGTTAAACTAAGATCACGGCGAATGAAATGAAAAAAGAAGTGTAATTTTATGATTTTTCTTGAAATTTATCATCTATTAAAGTCAAATCTCAGTTTATCACGAGTGTTACGAGTCTCAACACTAACAGTAAGATGCAGAACAGAATGTACAGTACGTTTTTAATTATTTACATAAACTAAATATGGCGCATTTATTCTTCTATTCTCTACTGTTATACAAAAGCTATTAATCTGTAAATACTTTAACCAAAGTGTCATCCCTTCTTAATATTCCCCGTATTGTACTCACCTTCTAACACGCAAGAAACACTTCTTAATATTTTCTTACTGTTAACATAAACTATAAAATAATAACTGGTATAAAATTCAAAGTAGATGGAAGTTTACAATCCTACAAAATAGTATATATCGTACTTACTTCCCGCTCCTTATACGCCATTTTGTTGGCGAAAGTTACGAGTTGTGTAAAATTTGCATGTAGATACACTCGATTATACTGAGTTGGTTACTGCGGTAAAATTTGATTACGCTTTAATTTATTTTTCCGTGGAGTTTGTACAGTACTGTACTGTACATGCAAGATTGAAGTGTTTATTCATGATTTTTTTTTCAAAATAAATTACGTTTATCGATATCTGTTGGCATACTGGCACAACTGCAGACCTTGTTATACCGTTGAGTGGTGAATAAAGGGAATTGGGCCTGGATGAAAGGATTTTTTCGATTGTGATATTAGTCTTTTGGGATCCTAACAAAGCGATAGCAAGTATGGAGAATAGGCAGTATAATGGTACTCGAGAAAAACTAATCTTTGGAGTAAATATCTCGTAAACGAGTATGGTTCCTTTTGACATTTTTGCTCGTATAGAGAGGGGTCTAAATTTCTGGGGTGAGAAACCCATCATTCAGTGTTCACATCTTACCGTTATGTGATCTCGGCGATAAAGACAGAGGGTACTTTCGTTAATGCTCGTCACCTTTTTACCTAGGTCCTCAAAACAATAAATTAATAATGTTGCCAAATACTGTATCTGTCTGTCACTTATTTTAAAAAATCTAGCAACGAGAGTTGCATGACTTTCCCGGTTGCAACGAGTTCTTATTTAAAAATAACTTTTATATTATTAATAGAAAAAAGTAAAATTGTGTGTAACACCATCTGTTATCGGATTTTATTATAAAAAAACTTATATTTTTAATTACTATAATATAATAAAAAGCTTAATTTTGAGGGTAGAGGCGAAAATTCTTTTACAAAATGTAAAAGAATGTAAATGTTAATAACGAATAAAATCATTAAGTCCTACCCCTCTCGAGATATATGATCCCCTCCATCTCCCACCCTCTCGACCTTTCACTACGAAAATTTAATACAGTAGAACCTCGAAAACTCGGCCTAATGTGGACCGAAGGGTGGCCGAGTTTGTGAAAATGCCGGGTTATCGGGAATGGGGTTAAAAAAGGATAAGTATGCGTGTTTCCTCAAAAAATACTGNATATAGTTTTGTATTTTCTTGTTGGATATTGATTCTATATTTAGTGCTCATTTATGTTTATCCAGTTTGAATTTATATTACTCAATATATGTGAATGTGAAGCGTTTTCATTACTTTATGGTAAAGAAATCTTAAATATTATATTAAAATTTTAAACTTCCATACTTACACATTAAATTCAAAATCTTTCTCATCTAATTGCTAAACATGATTTATAAGACAATTTAGAGAATTATCTCAAATATTCTTCAGAAAGAACTAATTCAAAAATATTATATTCCATTAAACTAACCATTCTCTACTTGTAATCAACAAAACTTTCCACAACTGCTAGATATATAGGAACTGGAATAATCCTACAAAAAAAATCTTAAACTCAATACACTGTATGTTAAATTTACTTTAACCAAATTCCAAATATCAGCATTTGTAATGATATGTAGCCATCTTTTATATTATAAAAAATAAAAATTTTCTTGCATAGTGCCTACTTTATAAATTAGCATTTCCTTGCAATATTTTACAACTGGCAGCTGATATACTCCAATCACATTGATGATAACTCATTTTAGCCTAATGCTACAATAATATACTCAAAGCATATTATCTGTTCAATTGGGAGATATTGTCTTACCAAATATAAAGGCATTATCAGCTATAAATAAATGTATAAATTAATTAAAATTATATCTATTAATAACAATTATAACCCTCTCGATAGTGTCCCCACTTTGATGTAATGAGAGGGCTTGCATTCCTAAACAATTCAAATTTCTACCAGTAGGGTCAACCCAAGCTGAACAGGTCAAAGGTGATAGGAGAAACAAAGAGGGATGCCCTAGTTCTCCAGGTTGGGGGTTTAACAATGGTCAGGTTTCCCATTGATAATAAAACTGATGAGCTGGGTATGAAAAGCAACAGGAGACTATCATGCTCTATTCGACTCCCTAGTCTAAATGAGTAGAAGCATAATGAGAATTGAGAATGGCATTAGTATTCAGATGAAGAAATCAGATGAAGGAAAGTGCCTGGCCTGATAGGAAGAGAAGAGGGGCTCATCAGATCGTCAGCCTGCAAAATCCCTTGAGCTTAATTTTAATCACAATACAAAGGAAGGTATTTTGATAGTGGGTACCTGGAATGTAAGATCATTGAGAAAAACCAGGTAAGCTGGAAAATCTAAACAGAAATAGAGATAAATAAACTGGATATAGCTGGATTGAATGAAGTGAGGTCGGAAGAATGTAAACAAATTATAAGTGATGATATTTGTATGATGCATTCAGGGTAGAGGTTGCTCATCATGGTGTATCAATAGCAACATACAAGAAAATAAGAAATAGTGTACGTAGAACTGACTACATAAATGACAGACTAATGATGGTGAGAATCAAACCAAGAACAAGGGATATTGTGATTATACAAGTCTACATGTCAACAAGTGCCCATAAAAGCTACTGCAAACTAGACAATGCCATCACTTTCAACATGACATCAAAGGTAATTTTTATGGTCATGTGACTGTTTTGCTTCGACAACTGGGAAAATTTGATTAAATTTTTGCTGTTTATTCAAAGTTTATCATCTTTGCAAGGTAGCTCTAATTTAGAAATAGTTGAACTTTGTAACTTGATATATAATAAAGGAGAATGGCCAAAACACTTCCTAAAAGTAATAATGATGTGTATAGGGAAAAAGAAAATACAGTAAGATATGAAGACTATAGAACAATCAGTCTGATTTATCACACTGATAAAATTATGCTGAGAGTACTAACAAAAAGGCTGTATGGTAAACTAGATTATTTTATAGAGGAAGAGCAATATGAATTCAGGAGAGGAACTAGCACAAGAGATGCTATAGGTGTCTTAAGATCTCTGGGTGAAAGATAAATTGAGAAAGGTAGAGGAATCTGTTTTATGGACCTTAAAAAAGCCCTTTGATAGAGTAATGTAGCCAAAATTGATGGAAAGATAAAGGAGTTGATTGGAAAGAGAGAAAGCTAATATGGAATCTATATAAGGGACAACAGGTGATAATGAGAGTGAAGGCAGGTGAAGAAGTTTCAATCATTAAAGGAGTTAAGACAGGGATGTGGCATCCTATTCAATATATATCTAGAAGAGATAATTAAGGAATCAACAGATCAAAACAAAAGTGTTAAGATTGGCAGAATAATTGTAAAGTGCATCCATTTTGCAGATGATATGGCTGTGATAGTAGAGGATGCAAGAACACTAAGAAAATCAACAAAAACTGTGAAAAAGCAATGTGAATAAAACAAATGTAATGTGGCTAGGGGAAGACAGAATAATATCATTACAGATAGAAAAACAAGAAGTAGAACAAGTAAAGAGATTCTAGTATCTAGGTTCCTGAATAAGTGAAGGAAGATAGAAAAGAGAATAGCAATGGCAAAGGAAGCATTCATTAGAAAGAGAAAACTGTTAAGTGGACCGTTAAGTATAGCATTAAGAAAGCAATTAATGAAGTGCTATGTTTGGAGTATACTACTTTATGGAGCAGAAATGCAAGCGATGAGAAAGGCAGAAAGAGATAGAGTGGAAGCATTTGAGATATGGACTTGGAGAAGGATGCAAAAGATTAGCTAGACAGATAAAGTCAGAAATGTAGTAGTTTTGAAACAAATTGGAGAAGAAATGAAAATATTAAAGGAAATCAGGAAAAGAAAAGGAAAATGGCTGGGGTGTGTTTGAGAAGAGACTGCCTGCTGAGAATAGTGCTGGAAGGTAAGGTAAATGCAATAAAGAGGAAGAAGAAGAATAAAACTGATAGATGACCTGAAAGATTGACAAAGTTATACAATTCTCAAAGCTAGAGCTAATGTTAGAGAGAGATGGAGAAAGGTATTTCAGTGCTCTGATGCTCCTGCTCTTAAGCAGAAAACTTAAGAAGAACAATTATAAATTGGCTTGTTTCTTTGCTCTGCTTATAAATCATTTCAATCCCTAGCAACAATCTCTCTTTTTTTAAAAAATTTATAAAGGATTTTACATAAATTTACATAAATCAGGAACAAACATGTGCATTTAACATGTTATGTGGCAATTTTACATGGTAAAAAAACAAAAAGAGAGCCATATTATCTTGTAAAAAAATATACTGAAAAGACATTTAAAATATGCATTTAAAAATAAGCTATTCAGATAGAAAACTGCTTAAACAAAATCTGGTAATATATGGTTTAATGTTTAACCAATAAGTTTTGACTGAATAATTTCAATACAATTAAATTCTTAAATGCAAAATTTTCTTAAATTATTATTTCTACATGTCCCATAATAAATTTGCAAATATTTTGTTACGCCATACAACTTTACACAACATACTGTATGCCATTTAACATAGAAGATGAAAACTATATGAGCTAAGTAGATAATTTTGCTATTACTGTATTGTTGCACATACTAATATTTATATAATATAATTATTATTGTAATTTTCAAATGATTATAATTTAAATTTTGAAACATTATCTTAAAGAAGCATTCATTCTTGAAATTAAATATTTACATATTAACTAGTTATAATTTGTAGAATGAAATTTCAAACAAATTTATCTTCAATGAAAAAAAATCTCATTTACAACATTATTTATCAAATGTTTTATAACCTGTTCAATTTTCCTGAGAAAGTAAGGTTGCTTCCTATGAAAATAAACTGCTGAATGATACAAATGGATCCAATTATCCAAGCAGTTACCAACCCTCAATATACATAAACTGAGTAAATCACAGTTAAAGTTTTTCATTTTCAAAAAATATTTTCATAAAAATATTCAAGAAAATCTCTTTTTTTTTTCTATACAGTAATTTTGAATAATGTCTTCAATATGAAATGATATTAATTTTTATTTTTTGAAAGAAATTGTATAAATTTTGGGGTGGTAGGATCCTGCCTTTTGAGAAAGCAATCCAAAAAAGTGTCTCCAACTAAATTGTCAGAAATATTTCAAATATTTGGGTCTTAGCACAAATCTGCAATCATCATATAGATGTCATAACATTCCTGCAGGTGTATTTTCTAACTAGCCCAACTGGGTGAGAAATCCACCAACCGGGCAACCCTAGCATGCAGCACAAAGCACTATTGTTGAGACTTTCCTTTCAGCTAAACAAGATTACATTGTACTTTGATTACTAAATTATATATTTTTTTTAATGCTGCCACCCACAACGTATCTCAAGTGAACTGCATATAAACAATGTATAATCAACCAAATGGGTTGAACGATTTCTGTAAAATATCGAAATGTTTATAACAAGACTGCGGGTTAGTTGCCGAGCTTGTTAAATACATTAATAGTAGCCTTGCAATTTAGTTGTTTCTGCAAATGGAGATTGCATAATACTGAATTTATATGTGACTTCAATCCATATTTTTTGCACATTTGAATGTCAGTGGCTTTTTGCATAACTGGATCCCCAAGTTCACATCTTAGCAGATTCAAGTTTTTTTTAAGGCCTAAATTTTGTACAGGAATCAACATAGTTCCTTCCGGCGCTAGAATCTAGAGTGATCACATGAGTAATAGGTAAACTTAGATTATCATGTCAGCTATTTCACATACCTTTCCTTTTATTGTCTTAAAACTTTAAATCATATTTTTGTTTGTATACATTATCATAACATTCCTTTATTTTTATTTACTGTTTTCTTGAACGACAAATCTAGCAAATCATTACAGTAGGGATTATTTATCTAGTATCGAGTACGTCAAGTAGTTTTACCACTCCACAACAGGAAGCCAGCACAGACAAAGAACATAAAACAACATTCCAATCTATACCATCGACAAAAAATTACAATATACAGATCCGATTCAAACTAGGCCACCTCACTTTAGGCCGACGATTTATCCGACATCTATCTGGACAACAACTTGGTGGCATCATAACTTCACAACCCCACGTACAGCCTCAACTTCGGATCACTTTTCTTCGGGGGAATCATTTAGGAAATCCCATTCATTTTCAAAGCGACCTCCGGAAGGTCGAGTTCTGCACCACGCAACTTCGGCAATCTAGGGTACTGGATACAAGTCAAATTTAAATTTCCACACTCTTACCACATTAAAGAACTTATAAGAGATTGATCGGTTTGTGGACCCGGTAAGTTATCTTTTAGCCCAGAGGACGTGCTGCGACAACTATTTATTTTTCTGAAAATAATGTTTCATTAAATATTTTCAAATCAAGATAATACAGTTTAATGCCAGAATAACTGTATATTATATGGGTTTGAATGTATTACCTTAACTTAATGTAAATATATTTTGAAATGTGTACATTTTCTTTTCACTCTATCTCAATAGAGAGATATTTTCAAATGTATTTTTGTAGCTCACAATTTGTATTATTTCATTTCATGATACTGGAAACATTTCTGAACTCGAAGTATGATAAGACTTCAGAGATAACGTGTTTTTTTTATCAAATATAGATAATTTTACCTGTTTAATAGAATATAAATTGAATTTTAACGTTCAGACGCCTTTTCTATCCTTCTTCAACTATTAAATATTATAATTACGTTCTTTTAAATGGAGTAAATGAAAATTTAACGTGTAATTTGACGTACAAACCAGACGATCTGTTGTTGTTTATGTCGATCCGCTCGCCACCTGGTGGTGAAAGATATTTTACTATCCTGAAAAAAATAAAAAATATTTTTTTCTAATTTTTACAAATTGTGAATGTTATTAATAAATTAATTTTTGTTTTTATTATCTCTTTATTTTTTTTAATTCTACGCCCTATGGGTAATAGAAAGGCCGCCCATTGTGAGTTTGACCAGACCCACGATAAGCGGTCGAGTTATTTTTTTTTACTCTTTCCGCTCTGTGGGCACTAAGAGAGCCTCTTATAGCAGGCTCATTATGGGTTCGGCCAGACCCACAATGGGGCGACCGGGTAGTGAGGGACGGGGCCCGACATATCCGAACGGGGCCCGACATATCCGAACGGACCCCCCTCCCCCGAAAGATTCCTGGAGATTCCTTGACCCGTCCGGATTCGATCTCGGGTCCCCCAGAGCGGTAGGCTGCCACCTTGACCGTTCGGTCATCCGGCCGTCAATGAGCAGTTGAGTGGCGAGGGACGGGGCCTCCGAAACATTCCTAGGGTTTTTCGAACCGTCCGGATTCGATATGGGGTTCCCCAGAACAAGAGACTGACGCCTTTCCCGTCTCGGCCATCCCGTGAACATTAAAGGCGCGTTGCCTGGTAAAACTATTTTAATACAACTGGAAAAGCAAAATAATGGCATAGCCCGTTTCAAATAAAATAGTTATGCCGTTGGTTTGCTTATCCGGCTGTATTAAAGCCAATTTAGCAGGCAACACGCTCTAAGAACGCTTTCTAAATGCCCATCTTGATTTCGAGGCTCACAACGTGGAAAGTTGAGCGATGAGAGAAAACAGTTCCGACATATTTGGCTCGTCCAACCATGAAAATTTCTGAATATTCACAGAGTGGAATCCAAATGCTATGATTCCGTAATAAAGGAATCAAAAATTATTTTTACGGAATGCGTGTATGCAGTGTCGAGGTAGATTTTTACGAGATCGGAGCCTGCAGTGTACTAAAAAAAAATAATTATTTTCAATGCAGCACTGGCCTTTATACCCATCTACAGACATTCATATGTAATTGTTACCGCGACGAATTTCTATAAAATGAGGCTTGCAAATGCATTCTAGGAGTGGTATTCTTAAGATATTACTTCAAGCTAAAGTCAAGCGAAATGGCAACAGTTGACCAGGATAAAATAGTATAAATTTGAGACTGCAAAATAATTGCTTGTTTCTAGGTCAATAGTGCTGCAAAGTATCTTTCGTATATTAAGTACTATATAATAGGTATACATAAACTAGATCCACTTAGTGAAGATTGTTGAAAAGACTTGCAGAGATTTTAGCTTCACACGAGACAGACTATTTTCTTCTTAGACACACAGATGGCCTGTAGGCATTAACATACAGACTGGATAGAAATCCGAAAAGCACCTGGACACAAATGTAATGCTTGATGACGAATTAGATCCTTTAGTTTCAATGTAGATTAATGCACAGAGCCATAAAAAACAACACACATTGCTAAATAGGATCACTTAAGGTTAATTACGTAACAAACCATTCAGTTGTACACAAACCATTCAAACCAAGTATAAATCATAAAGAGAAACAAAGAAAAATGTATTTGCTTCCGAAAACAATTGGTCTATATCAGGGGTGTCCAACCCGCGGCCCAAGGCAAGTTCCAATGCGGCCCAATAAACGTGTAAACAAAACCGACAAATGTTTTAATTTTTTTATTATTTATTTATTTCAACGGCATAAACTCAAGAAAAGTTTCACAAAGCCATAAACCTTTATTCATATTTTATTTTTGAGTGGAAAGAAAATATTTTCAAATGCTTTGAGATGTGTGAATGCGGAATGATTACTAAATAAAGCTGGAGTTGTGACTCAAAGGATTATAGACCCAAATTTGGGAAAAGCAAGGAAAGATGAGAAAGGACAAAAGATGTAGTAGTGAGAAACGTTAAATAGATTAAACAAATAGAGAGTCCCTAGGAAACCGTAATTTTTCAACCTTTTTCACTTCTTTATCTTTTGTCTTTTGTCTCTTTTTCCCCGCACTTGGGTCTATAATCCTTTGATTCACAGCTCCAGCTTTATTTAGTATTTCTT
>NW_019384319.1:0-7120 GCF_000671375.1 Centruroides sculpturatus
TAATAATATAAATTTGATTCAAAAATGTTCATCTACATTTAGTTTATTGGTATGGGCAATCTGTCGAGGATGCCCAAGAGGTCTTTTATGGGAAGATGGATCCTATTTAGGTTTTATTAACCCAGGAAACTCCATGTGGCCAGTCTGTTAGCGAGGCATGAACTCAGTGTTCACTGGTTTTATCCACTCGGCTACTGGTAGACACGAGTATTTATTTAATACAATTAAATTAGCAATTAATACATAAGTAAAAGGTGATGATTTTCTATACGAGATGCATTGAGTATATCTATGCTTTCATTTATCTGAATATATGCTTTCAGCGCAACACCATCTCTACACCAAATTTTCAATATGAATGACAACATTTTATATTGTGTTCAAAAATGTGTGCATAAAATAAAACTTTTTATGGCAATTTTAATGTATTCAGAATTTCAAGAATTTATATTTAATACTGCAGGACCACACACTCACTAGAATAAAACTCCAGTAACCATTATGCCTTGATCTGGATCAAAGGTCACTAAGGGCTTCGTGGTAATGAGAGGGCAGATAGCCTAGCTAGAACTGCAGCCATTAAAGGGATAGCATCTCAAATACCACCATCAAAACCAAAATAAGAAGTCACAACAAATATCAATGGCAACATGGGAAGGTGCGGAGACAAGGGCAACCACCCGGCTCTTCTTGCCATGTGTGCATGAAATAGCATACATCTACAAATCTATCCTCACACATGAGGAGATACAATTTTTGACAGGACATGGCTGCTTTGCCAGTTATCTAAGACGCTTTAATATCCAGGAGAATGGAAACTGTATGGAGTAGAAGACAGCTCCATCACACTACATTTATGACTGTCCGATGTTAGACAATGCTCGCCTGAAAATCCAACTGACAGCATCACTTCATGGTGTAAGCTTTCCATTTCCACCACATGTTTTGGTTGAAAACGAAGCCCTCTACAAGTGCCTGAAGAACTTCATCAAACAATATTTTAACCACATTCACACTAATAGACTGAAAACAACTTGAAGGCCACAATCAACCTAACAAACAAACATGTCACTGAGACATGTCAAACAATTCTGCATTTCATTTACATTGGTAGACTACAAATAGAAACTGATACTATTATCAGTACCTATTTGTGTAAATACCAGCCAAAAATAATATAAAATTATATTTTGTAATTAATGTATATACTACAGTTTATTATTCTACTTTATGTATATACGCGATATGTTTGTATTATTAACTCTAAGCATTATAGATTCTATTATTGATCTCCTCTTGTTATATATTGCATGTCAACATACGATATCAGCTGTGTAATTATTGAATTTTACCAATTATTGTACAATTTTATATGTGTTATTCTATTACTTTATTTTATTCTTATCGGTTTTCTTCCCTCTTCTTCTATAACATTATATTGTATTTCAATGGTTTGTATAAAATTTCTTCGATCATTAACTGGAACCCATTGGAAATGTCATAAATCAGCATGTGTATGTTGTAACCAGTAGAGCTACACTACACTTATATAAGGACTGTTGTAGCTACTTTTATTGTAAACAGGAAACTCAAACTGTAAATTTATTGTATGTACCTTTACAATGCTATGCGGAGTGGAGCTCACAAGTCAGTTAAAAATAAAAATGTTATAAAAAAAAATTGTATGTTATTTATCAAATGCTTATGTATTGTTTAGTTCTGTACATTGCTTTCTACGGCAGAGTGTTGTTTTCTTTTAACGACTTTATTGAGCTTAAAATATAAAAAAGAATATTAAATTATGCAAATACTGTTTATATGATAAACATAAATATATTCTGTAATATACAGCAAATTTTTTATATATAGTATACGATTTATTTAGAATTTCGACGTTACTGAATTGTTATTTATTCGAAATCTTTCTATGTCTAACAATGTTACAAAAGAAATAAAATATATTCCTATAATCCTATACCTATTTTTATACCAAAGTAAATAAAATATATTCCTTTATTGGTATATTTGGAGTATTGTTTTGTTAATTTTCAGAATATTTTTATCTTTTCGTCATTATTTTTATAATGGAAACATCTTTAAAAATAGAAGTCCTGTGAAGAGCAATTGAATAAATCATATTTTTAACTTTGATAACAAATACAGTAAATATAATTACAGACTTACTATAAATTATAAGATATTCATTCGGACAATAAGAAATAATTGCAACTGTTCAGTCAACAAGAAATAAATGCTTCGGATATTTTCAAAAGAGAAGATTATATAAAATATATTATCATCGTATAGAGATTTATATTCAGTATATATAAAGTAAATATGTTGTTGTATGATTTTTAATATAAAAAATGGAAATATTTATACGCTATGGCTTCTTTAATATGATTCGTGTTATATTTGCAATAATAAAAATTTTATGGTTGAATGCTTACAATCTCTAAGTTAAGAAAATAAATAGTTTTCGAGGTTTCTATTAAAACCTTGAACTTTTTAAAGATTCTCAGTGGAAATAGAATTTAGTTAGTAGAAAGGCACGGATAATATAATGAATATTGTATTTACTATTTTTTAGTGAGTATATAAATGTTTATCTTATTGTACTTAACCACTAGACCGTTCTCAAACATTTGATATTTTGGATATCAGACTTTTCCACTTTAGCGATTCGCTTCATTCCAAAAATCGCATCCTTCGATTGTATTCGTTTATCATTAAATCTTATTGCTGTTATATTGTTTACTATAGAAATAAACAATATAGTTGTTACGTGAGAATTTATTTGCTTCTATCTATAGAGAGTTAAGTAAAGAATTAGTATATATTTATTAAAATTGTGTCCATTTAAAGTTAACAGGTACTGTACAGCATTAACCTCTTAAAGTATATATAAGAGTGCCGAAAAGATGATAATCTGAGGAACGAGATCAGGACTGTGGAATGGATGATCCAGTACCTCAGAGTTCTTTTGCTTCATGACAATGTACATCCTCACAACACGATTAGTACTGCCAGAACTCTTTGGAAACTGGAGTTTGAGATAGTGTATTATTCATCTCGCAGCTCTGATTTTGGTCCCACGGAATATCATCTTATCAATACCATTAAGTCATCGATTTGTTTCAGACCATGACGTCCGAGTGGTGCATATCTAGTTCGTCTCTCAGCTTGAAATTTTTTCTGCATGGATTCAGAAGATTGTGGATAGATGGAGCGTGTTGAGAAGCTAAAGGATTATGTTAAAAAAATGATGTAAAGGTTTATTTCTCAGGTAATTTGTAATGAATTTTATAAGAGAACATTGCTGATAATTTCTGACATATCCTCGTATTTTCCTCCCCATATATAGATTAATAAACACTGACTCCGTTTTTATTCTAGGAAAGACATATTTTTCATCTTTCCGCCTTAGGGGTACTGAAAGGGCTCTTTTTCATATCCATTGTGAGTTCGGTCAGTTTTATAATGGAGCCCGACATATTTCAGACAAAGCGTGATATCCATGATAAAAATTCCATAGATATCCATAGCACCATCAAAACCAAAATAAGAAGTCACAACAAATATCAAGATATGCATGAAAAATTGCTGTTTCTTCGATCTTCCGAATTCGATCCCGGATTTCCAGAGTAGTGGACTCATGTTTTAATCTCCTTGGCCATTTGGCCGTCCTAGGAATGACTATAAAACTTTTTATTGCAGATTATCGAGCTACTACAAGTAAAATGCTTCAGATGATGTTCTAAATCATTTTACTTGTTGCAGGCAAGCAAAAATAGATAAAATACATAGTTAAAGTTATGCTCACTTTCACTTACAAGTTAGATAAAGTATTGATATATATTACGCTACGCTATTAATTGTCGAATTTTTATTTTCATATTTAGAAAATATACACTATTTAATTCAAAACATTTTTCACATGCGTATTTTTTAAATTTATATTTAAAATATGATATTTTCGATTTTTTAAAATTATTTTGCCAAATTACAATATGAAAATGTTTGACAATTTAAATTAATATTAGAAGTTTTCAAATAAGTAATAATGTATTGCTGCTTTATCTAATTTATTCTGATCATTTATCTTAATCATTAACCTTAATCATCATTAGAAAAGCCAGTGAGAATGTTATTACCAAGTGGTTATTATTAACAAATTACAATCAATATTACAAAGTTTGCATATGAATTCTCTCATTGCAACAAACCATACCCAATCAACTATCACAAAAATAAATAGCTGATGTAATCATTCTGGAAAATGGAAGACTAATCAGCATGATTTCATCCGAAATAAACATAAATTTTATTATTAATATAGTCTACTTTCCTTCCTATAAACAACTATTATCTTTCAAGGCCAGATTTAATCTTATAGAGAGGAAAATCCATAAAAACGTAGTAATAAGTCTGCTTATTATTAGAAATCAATGAAAGGTCTTATTAAATACAGCAAGAAATACGAAAATTATTCTTCTCTAATTAGTCAATACGCGTAAGTTTTTCTCAATAAAACCTATAAAAATCTTAAAACAAACGGCAATAACAATGTCAATTCGTAAAACAATTTTCAAATATAATACTAATATAATTCTGTGTTGTTTCAAAGTTGATAACTTCAAATTGCTTTGTTGCATTGAAGTTTGTGTTAATAAAATAAATACTAGTCTACAGTATTTTAGCCCTCATAAAACTTAATTCCCGATTACTCCTCTACAGGATACTATTATTTAAATACAGTATATATTATATAACTTTATCGATTTATAAATTTAATGCTTTTTTTATCATTTTCAAACTTATATATAATGAATTTAATTTATATCACTAAAACATTTAAGAATCAAGTTATGTAAAAATCAACGTTCTTCTTTATTTTATATTATCTCTACGTAAATTGTTTATTTGCCAGCCTTTACTTATGTAATAAAAATATGGATATTTCATATCCAATTAAATTTATAGAAATTATATATTTTTAGATGAATTCTCTTGACAATCCATGTATAATGTATATTGAATATGCATAATTTATTTAGGTCGTTTCTCAAACGAAAACAATCTTTAATAACTAATAAAAATGATCGTAAAAATACATTATTTGATTCCGAGTATAAATACAGTATAAACATTTCGGATGCATTTTTCGTAAGAAAAAGCCTTTACATATCTGTCATCTTTTAACTTTTTAATATTAATAAACAATAAAATTGTTTTGCCTTTTATATTAAAATATATATTTCTATTTTATACTTATTAAAATATTGATCAAGTTTATTCCTGTTGTGTACTTTAAACATTATCTTGTATCAGCTAGTTGAACATGAGCTTCTAGGCTATCTCGTACCGTGGTAAAGTGTGACATAATTGTCATGTAATAATATTTGTATTCGTTTATGATAGTTGTTACGCGGGGAATAATGCCTTTCGGAAAATCTTTTAAGGCTCCTATTCAAGCGTTACAGAAAACTCGGAAAACTCCACGTGGAGCAACTCCCTTCCTGGCGAGGCGTGAATCCACGACCGAACTCCCAGTGTTCAAGGAACAGAACCGCTTGGCAACTGGTGGGACTCTAAACATTATTTTTATAGTATTTCCCAGAATAAGAATAGAGCCGATGTGCTGGATCTTGAACACGTATCACTCTGCCGTCGTAAATACGTAAGAAAATTCTTCCAAATGTAATGTAACTACTGATATTCAAATATGACGTCATGTAAAGTTGTGTGGCCTTTTTTATTTCAAACTTTTGTAAAATTTCAAATAGATTATAAAATTTAAACATATAATTTTATTTTAAGCTTATAATCTATTGCGTATTGAACATGAAACTATTTTCCTTTGTACTGTACCCTTAGACTAACGAACATTGTGTAACGGCCACTTGTGTAAGGTAGCCGACCCGGTGGAGAAAAGGGGCTTGAAACCCACTTCACAGCACCTGTGTAAGGTTGCCGTCTCCTAGGTGGGATCTATTAGTCCCGCGTCAGGATGAACCTAAGGGAAGGTTGTATGTGGGCCGTGACGGAGGAGGCAAATGATGACAAGTGTTTTACATAAGAAAGCCGTTTATTTGTTAACGTTTATGCTTACATCGACAATCGGCAGTCCTTCGCTAGGGTTCTTCTCGTCGAAGATACGGAGAAGCGAGAACTTCGGCGCCTGTCTGGCCCCGGGGCGGACGAGATGAGGTCGCTGAGCAAGGCGGACGATCGGAAGGAGGAAGCGGTGGAGTCCAAAGTTCTTGGTGACGACACACCACAATTTAAATCACGACCTTTCGTGGACTACGTAGGAGACTCTCCTCCGACCTTGAATTTTTATAGTTTTTCTCCCACTATTCGGACTTCTGATTGGCCTTTCGTCCCCTTCCTCGCTTCCCGATTGGTCTCTCTTTTGTTTTGGGGAAGACCGAGACCGACTCGGGTCACGGGAAAGATCCGATTCCAGGTGTCTGCTCGACGCCTTTCTGTTGATTTCTGTTCTTGGGGATTGTTGACAAAATTGCAAGATTCGCGCTCATATTTAGCTCCGTTACTCGCGATTTCTGTCATCTGGGTACTCGAACGATCATATGCAATGATTTATCTCTCTTAAATCTTTCCCTCTTTTCAGAAATTGTTTCCCTAGATTGATTGTTTATGAGCGCTGGGGTCAAAGTTCTACCTGCATATGACCACTTGTCTCTGACTTATAACTTTTCACTCTGACATTGACAGTTCGTTTAACATGTGTTGGAGTCATCCGAGATTCGTTGTTTACATTTTGTGCCGCGTTGTTTAAGTTATGGGATTTTTCTCTCCCTCTCATATATAATCTATCGTTATTATTCAATCATAAGAATACCGCGATTTACATGATTTCGGACATCGGTTGGGTCCTCACAATTGTCTCCACTCTTATTATGAGAAAATCTATAATAATATTGATAATTTTGCTTTTAGTATTCTTATAAATAGTAACTCTGTTTTGTCTGTTCTTGACTGTAGTATTCTTATAGAACACTTAAGATATTTAATTGAATGTATATCACAGACGACGGATGTCAGAAGGATTAAGACCAGTGTTTTAGTCGTGCTAGAGCATACCAGGGCGCCCCCC
>NW_019384319.1:7363-15163 GCF_000671375.1 Centruroides sculpturatus
TTATATGGAATTGAACGAAAATGAAAATTTGCTTGATAATTCAACTACGCTTGTTGGAGAACAATAAAAACACTACACTCAACAAGCCACCAATAAAACTCAACTGCCTAACCTATAACCAAAGTCTCCTTTTAATTTGTTTTTAAAAAAAAACGCTTGACAAACTTGCCCCGCATGCCGAAGTTGCCCCGATCTCCCCTAAATATGACTTCATTAATAATTTTAAATGTTTATTATGTGGTGTTATTCAGTTTTTCAGCCGTAGTTTATAGAAAAGAAAAATATTAATTTCAAATGTGGTCTACCTGAAAATATTTAAAACTGTGATTTTAATTTTACAGATTTCTTGAAGGAATATAAGTGCATTTTTTTTTATTTCAATCACTGTTCTAAATTTAAAATTGTTATGCAACGAGCAATTATTTATTGTGACATCGTCGCAATGCAGGGCTGCAATTTTTCGTCACAATGTTCTCCATTTTAATAGTATCGTGCTCCTGTACATTATACTTTTCTTGTTAACAACAGAGTCTGTTTTGTTTTGTTAAGTTATGGCAATGCAACATTTGGGCGATCTGCCTAGGGGGATGCCTTCCAGGTGGTCTTTTTCAGGGTAACTAGCCCATCACGTTATTTCAATTCAAACCGGAAGTTTGTATATAGTTAATCGGACCTCCTGCCCCTAAACTTTCCATATCTGGTCTTGGCATTCACTTATCTAACTCCATTTTCGAGATTAATGAAGCCAGTGGAATTTATAGGTCTGCAGTTTGAAAATTGCAGCCAAATTGCTATAGAATTTTCATGCTGATTATAGTATCTCCAAAAACATACCTGTAAACCTTACTTGTACAGAAACTGCCGTCAAGCATGCCTACATCCATCATTTTCATATGATTACCGTTTTATCTTAGTTGTACACGAAATACAATAAAGTATGAAATCATTCAATGACTACGTTTTATATTCATAATTATTTCGCTATCGTGATATCAGGAACGTCAAGTAATCGTTCCAACGTCAAAAGCTGTAATGGTGGTGTCAAGAATTTTCGTTATATACAATTTTGGTATCGGTGCCAATGTCATTTTTAATAAAACAATATTCAAGCGCACAATTGGCGGTGCATTACAGATTTATCTCATTTCTAATTATTTCAAAGTTTATTTCATTATAAACAGTTTTAAGGAATTATTATCACATTATATACACTTTATAGCAACAGTGAAAGGAACTGTGATCTGTAAAAAAAAGACGCACCGCCAAGTGTACCTTTGAAAACCGAAATCTTGTTTTAGATATTTAATGGTATATGTGAAAAATGCTTTAATTTAGACGAATTACATATTTTCAACAAATGAGAATGCATTTATCTATGTCCATATCGAATTGGTGGTTTGACACCAAATGCTAAGAAAACAGCAAAAGTGATTCTATATACACCGCAGTCAACTCTATTTGGTTGTTGCTGTATTATCGAAAAGTTAAGAGATGTCAGTATTAATATGAGGATACAATCTCCTTAAGAATACTTTGAATTCTTAGATATTTTACCGTAATTTATAGAATCGTTTATACGAATACGTTTTCTGTCGTAATAAGCGCAAATCCAATGATCGTTGTCATGCAGAATTTGTATATGATCGATAGCGGATCTAACGGAAATAATAATCGCAGGATTTTCGATATAATTTGGTGGTAACATCGAATAATAAGTACAGTTTTGTAGAATATGGGCAAAACAGTCATGTGCAAAATCCTCTAGTTTTCCATTAGGAGATGTTCCATAACTTCCTCCCCTTTTTGACGTCCAACAAAACTCGATCCCCCTTAAAACCTTTCTCACTATATGAATGATAGATACCGTAAGTAGAAACGAAACATACAAAAATTTCAAAATAAATATAGTAAAATACATAAACTGTATACAATTTAATAAAATAAACGGACGTGCACTGAAGTTCATCGCCTCCCTTTCTCTACCCTTGTCTTACTGTCGTAATCTCCTCTCTTTCTTCCAGTGTGGACAACCTCTTACGTATAATAGTTTTATCATTAACAGACAGTTCGGTAAATCAATGATCCATAATTTAATAAAACTGAAATAATGAAATCAATCTCGTCAAATTTTTTTTCAAAATTCATATACGTATCTAATAAAGGACATACATATGCAGTGGTATCTTCTAATTTCGAACAATCCAGAGTTAGAAGTGAATAGTTCCGGTCGAAACCACTTCGGATTCGAAACTACTAAAAATAGTTCCACACAGAGTGTCGAGACAGTTCCGATTCCGGAACTACCAACACATTCTTCACTTTGTACTTTTATAAATACAGCTGTTAACGGAACAGTGAACTCTTTATCTGGATTTGAACATAAAACTAATTGGCAATGTTCCACGACTTTTAACCTATCGTTGTTATGCTTATCACGAAATGTCAAGGAGATCAAATCAGGAGGAGAGTGGGACATTCAGATTTCATGGAAGTTTATATTTTCCCCCGAGTTCCAGATAATAAGTGTAAAAAAATTGGTAAAAACCTAAGAGACACAAATGTGAGGGGCTCAGCCGTGGATACAGAGTGGTAAGACTCTTGTACCTCTTAATCGGCAACTATTGTCTAGAATAGCCCTCTGTTTGTCTTACAAGGAGAGTTTTTCTATTCAAAGAAAATCGAGTGCGGAGGGACTTACAGTTTGAATGTTAATTTAGAGCGGAATCCGATGATCGCGTAATCACCCTTTTCCTTTCGCCAGGATTTCCCGAGTTTAAGGATAACGCGGATTAACACGCGTTATCCTTAAACTCGGGATTCGGAGGAGCTAAGGAAACTTGAATGAAAATGAATGTCTAATAAGAACCAAACCATTTTATAAAACAAATCAAAATATTTAATAAATTAAATAATAAAAATATACAAGGAATGAATCTAATCTAAATCTAAATCTAACTTAATCTATCTTATTTCTAAACCTGACTCGTGAGAGAGTTTACATCGATCTATCAGAGACTATATTACCTTCACCGTATCTTTCGTATCTGTTTCTGTATGAGGATCTTCTTCCTTCTTATTTCTCTTTTTCTCTTTTCTATGGGAGGTTCTTTTATCTTTCTCCTTTGACAATCTTGTCGTATATTTATACCTCAATTAATCGGTCTAGTATGGCCTTGTCGGTCTTGTAGGACGGACACTTGTATCGTATTTTCTTGGTATGGCAATACCTGTTCTTATCGGACTGCCTATGTCGTATCATATTTCACGTATGGCAATACCTTCTTCAGCGGACTGCGTATGTCGGACTTCTTGCGTGGCAACCTTTTTCTAACGGACTGCCACGAATGGCGGGAAAATGTCCCTTTTATTTGGTCTTCCGTACCGTGTGCAAAAACTCGACTCATCATTGAGTTAGCCTGGGAAAGGAAATCAACTTCCTTTCAAAAATGTGATGATTCCTCCGTTTTTAATAAAATCTTGTTAAAGTTTAAAATATTATTTTCTATTATTTTAATTCTTTTCTCCAACTTATTATTTTGACCAAAATGATCCTCCTCTGAACGTTCAGATCTCACACAAATATTCTATTATATAATCGTATATATTATATAATAATATATATAATCGTATATATATATACACGTATGTATAACTGATGAGAAATCGTCGAGTCCAGCAGCAATTCCGACAGAACATAATGATTCCATGGAACCGTCTAGTCCAACAAACTAAGCTACTGAGGTTCGCTTCGTTTAGCCGTTCGTTCGTTCGTTCGCTTGCTTATTTGGCGGCTTGCCTCTACCGAGTCTTATGATTCTGTTGGAGTAATACAAAGATAGTTTAATTTTGTTTAATATTTTAATTCGAGTTGAATTTTTTTTCAATTTCTTTTCTGTAGGTGACATTATTTCATCTATCTTGAATATCTCAATAGATTTCCATCTGTTGAAACATTGAAATGAAATGTTAACTGACTGAATAGTGGCCTGTTTACAATTTTAATTTTCTTCAGTAGTCAATTAATAAATATATTTTTAAACGTCTCATAAACGCCTAATTCATTTAATTTTATAATGGATTCTTTTTTGAAATTTAGTTCATCAAGAGGAACTTTTTGCTCACTGTGCAACTTTAAAATATAGAAAATTTATGATAATATCCTGTGAAAACTTGATTAAAAGTTAGGGATTGAATTTTCGAGAATTTAATTCATTTTGGTAAACTTTAATGTAGAATTGTGGACAGCCAGATGATTGAAGAGGTTGAGGCCTGTGTCTTTTTTGAGAACTTAGTTCAAATCTGAGTTGGGCATCTCAGGAATTTTTCAAAGGAAACGTTCCTGTCCTATATCATCAGGCTGCCCCTATTATAGGCCTCTCCTAACTTATGATAGGCATAAAAATGGCTCTTGGTGTTCACAAGGCAGAATGGGTTTGAGCACCTATCAACGCCAGAGATTTCCAATCCATCGTAATCTAATCAATACTAATAAGCTAAAAATACCTCCACATAGGAATAAATGAAACTAACTGTGATTACGTTGCTATCAATTTTGTAATAATATCTCATAACAGATAGCGCCATACAGAATTTTAACTTTCAGCTAATGTCCTAGTGTTTTTTAAATTTGTTTGTTTGTTTAGTTAAGTTACCGCAACGCATCTCCTGGGCGATCTGCCTAGGGGAATGCCTTCCGGGAGGTCTTTTAAGGGTAACTGGCCCCTATTCAGGCGTTACAGACTTGGAGAATACCCGGAAAGCTCCATGTGGCCAGCCCGTCCTGGCTAGGCGCGAATCCACAACCGAACTCCCAGTGTTCGGGGAACGGAACCGCTTGGCTGGTGGTAGAACTGGTGGGCCTGGTGTTTTTTAAACGTAAACATTTTTTTAAATGGAGAATTTTATCATAATCCAACAAAATTACTCCTTTTAAACTTTTGTTATTACTTAAATTTTATATCGTAGTATAATTGAAAATTATCGGACTTCCTAAAGGCACCTTTAACCTCCTGTTCTAGTGCTGAGAAAGTCCAGCAAGAGCTCTTTTTACCAGCTTTTTTATAGTTCATATGATATTCTAATAAACATTTAACATATTTTGAGCTTAAAAATATCAAAAAAACCTATTCAATTTTCGTCGCTTTATTGACCTTTATCCTTAACGTTGACTCAACAATGTAGTCAACTCAGCAGCCGGTCAATAGTCGGATTTTTCCATGTTCAGTGTCGATTTATATTTATTTGTGTTAGTCACGCTTTAAATAAATTATATATTTTATTTCAAATACAATGGTGTTCGAAAAATATCACAATTTTAAAAATAAATAACACAAAAGTTTATAACAAAATTTTATAATTTTTACGCCAGTTCTTGGAATAAAAGCAAAAATGTCTCTAAAACATCTCGTCATCATTTCCAGCAAGAGTGATTGTTAAAGCCAACAGTGGGAAATTATTTGTCAGAGAGAAATGGTTTATTAACATATAAACAAGCATTAAAATAGTACAGTTATAACTTAAAATAATAATAATAATGTTTATTGATTTAAATTTAAATTTCTTACAATGGGGACTATTTGATTAAATCATGTTAATAAATGTACATACAATCCATAAAATAAATTAACGGAGAAATTCCAAAGATTTAGAGAAAAAGGAAAAAAACTTAAATAAGGTGATTTTTGACATGACCTCGTTCTTCAAAAAATCACATCTGAACTCGTCTCCTAATATAGCACTTTTTAGTTGATATGTCACCTGACAGGATTCAAACAAATGAGTCAGAAGATTTCCTTCCTCTNATATGAGGATACAATCTCCTTAAGAATACTTTGAATTCTTAGATATTTTACCGTAATTTATAGAATCGTTTATACGAATACGTTTTCTGTCGTAATAAGCGCAAATCCAATGATCGTTGTCATGCAGAATTTGTATATGATCGATAGCGGATCTAACGGAAATAATAATCGCAGGATTTTCGATATAATTTGGTGGTAACATCGAATAATAAGTACAGTTTTGTAGAATATGGGCAAAACAGTCATGTGCAAAATCCTCTAGTTTTCCATTAGGAGATGTTCCATAACTTCCTCCCCTTTTTGACGTCCAACAAAACTCGATCCCCCTTAAAACCTTTCTCACTATATGAATGATAGATACCGTAAGTAGAAACGAAACATACAAAAATTTCAAAATAAATATAGTAAAATACATAAACTGTATACAATTTAATAAAATAAACGGACGTGCACTGAAGTTCATCGCCTCCCTTTCTCTACCCTTGTCTTACTGTCGTAATCTCCTCTCTTTCTTCCAGTGTGGACAACCTCTTACGTATAATAGTTTTATCATTAACAGACAGTTCGGTAAATCAATGATCCATAATTTAATAAAACTGAAATAATGAAATCAATCTCGTCAAATTTTTTTTCAAAATTCATATACGTATCTAATAAAGGACATACATATGCAGTGGTATCTTCTAATTTCGAACAATCCAGAGTTAGAAGTGAATAGTTCCGGTCGAAACCACTTCGGATTCGAAACTACTAAAAATAGTTCCACACAGAGTGTCGAGACAGTTCCGATTCCGGAACTACCAACACATTCTTCACTTTGTACTTTTATAAATACAGCTGTTAACGGAACAGTGAACTCTTTATCTGGATTTGAACATAAAACTAATTGGCAATGTTCCACGACTTTTAACCTATCGTTGTTATGCTTATCACGAAATGTCAAGGAGATCAAATCAGGAGGAGAGTGGGACATTCAGATTTCATGGAAGTTTATATTTTCCCCCGAGTTCCAGATAATAAGTGTAAAAAAATTGGTAAAAACCTAAGAGACACAAATGTGAGGGGCTCAGCCGTGGATACAGAGTGGTAAGACTCTTGTACCTCTTAATCGGCAACTATTGTCTAGAATAGCCCTCTGTTTGTCTTACAAGGAGAGTTTTTCTATTCAAAGAAAATCGAGTGCGGAGGGACTTACAGTTTGAATGTTAATTTAGAGCGGAATCCGATGATCGCGTAATCACCCTTTTCCTTTCGCCAGGATTTCCCGAGTTTAAGGATAACGCGGATTAACACGCGTTATCCTTAAACTCGGGATTCGGAGGAGCTAAGGAAACTTGAATGAAAATGAATGTCTAATAAGAACCAAACCATTTTATAAAACAAATCAAAATATTTAATAAATTAAATAATAAAAATATACAAGGAATGAATCTAATCTAAATCTAAATCTAACTTAATCTATCTTATTTCTAAACCTGACTCGTGAGAGAGTTTACATCGATCTATCAGAGACTATATTACCTTCACCGTATCTTTCGTATCTGTTTCTGTATGAGGATCTTCTTCCTTCTTATTTCTCTTTTTCTCTTTTCTATGGGAGGTTCTTTTATCTTTCTCCTTTGACAATCTTGTCGTATATTTATACCTCAATTAATCGGTCTAGTATGGCCTTGTCGGTCTTGTAGGACGGACACTTGTATCGTATTTTCTTGGTATGGCAATACCTGTTCTTATCGGACTGCCTATGTCGTATCATATTTCACGTATGGCAATACCTTCTTCAGCGGACTGCGTATGTCGGACTTCTTGCGTGGCAACCTTTTTCTAACGGACTGCCACGAATGGCGGGAAAATGTCCCTTTTATTTGGTCTTCCGTACCGTGTGCAAAAACTCGACTCATCATTGAGTTAGCCTGGGAAAGGAAATCAACTTCCTTTCAAAAATGTGATGTTTCCTCCGTTTTTAATAAAATCTTGTTAAAGTTTAAAATATTATTTT
>NW_019384319.1:15229-73151 GCF_000671375.1 Centruroides sculpturatus
GAAATCTTTAATCCAACTGTACACTTCCTTGAATCGAAGAGGGAACAATTTGAGAATCTACCACACGGTTTTCCACTAAAAAATCGAGTTTCAGTAATTCTCCTCTAGCCAAATCATAGGTAAATCTCTCAGAGGCAACCTGTAAAACATCAGCCAACAATCGAACTCGCCTGCCTTCCAACCTATAAGCATGTAGAAATGGCAAAAGCTTTCTCCGTCTCAATCTTGAGCGCCAGCATAAATCATCAAAAATTTGTATATTTTTTAATGCCTCGTTACCTTTTTTCTTTCCAAGATTAGCAAAAATCAATTTCTTGTCTGCAAATGATTGCAACTCCACCAATACCGTATCTGATCGATTAAATTTCACTACCTTAACCATTGGAATAGGTCTTGATTCACCTGTCAATGTATAAAATAGGTTTTGCACCTTCCTATTCAAATCAGAATCATCATCAGTCAAACCTTTAATTAAGATATTTTTCTTTCTCATTTCATTCGATACCTTGTCCAAAGAATGTAAAATCAAACTGTTTTCCCGTTGCAAATCGTCTTTTAATTTAGAAAACTCTCCTAGTTTGACTTCTAACTGAGTTAAACGCCGGTCATGATCATTATGTAAATTAGCCAACCAATCTATCTTCGTAACAACCTCATTTAACGTCGAAAAAAGCTTATCAAATCGGTCTTCCAAATATGAAATAACCTCCCTAGGAATAGACTTACTTGACTCTAACCTTGAAGGGAAGAAATCTTCCAATCTCGCCGTTTTCAATGAAGGTTCACTCGGAGATCGATGTCGTTTTGCTGTGGATGCCGATGATTGAATCTGAGATTGTGGCGGAGTACGATCAACAGGGCCGGGATTTAATTCTATCCCGCCTAAAAATAACAACAACTCAAACACCTTAATCCAAAACTCGATATTTTCCATAATTTAGGCTTAAAAGAAGCACACAAAAAAGTTCACCAACACGCTCAACAGCAAGCAGCGCCCCTTAAAATAATAGTCTTTAACATGAATAACTAAACAAAAATATATAAATAAAATACTGCGAATGAAATGATCTTAATAAAATAACATATTATTTTTTATAAAAATTACCCAAAATGCAATTCATGTTTTTGAATTCAGGCAGTTAATCTAATAGATCACAGGTAATCGAATAGACAATAGATCGAAATTGAAAGCCTGGACTATATCATCATTTTGTAAGATATTGCAAAGACTGTTCAGACTAAGCGATATTAGTCCAAATAATCCATAATGTTCGGCATCAACTTAGAAGAAATAATAATAAATTCAAACTTGCAAATGACAATTATGTTACTTATATTCTGGGAAACAGTTTAAAATTTTAAGCTTTTATAATTAATTTCATTCGGCGATCGTTCACTCTAATTTTGAATACTTATCTTTACCACAGCATGCAATTCTTTCTATCATATTCTACGTGTAACATGTTCAGATCATTCATTTTGACATTACAAAATAGAATAACGATTGCGACTTTTAAAATACGTCACAAAATCGCTTCCTGTGATTAACTGTCCGGCTATCAATTACACTATAGAAATAATCGTGAAAAAACTTTATTTGCAGCTTGTAAGAATTTGTAAGGAAAAAATGTTATTTATTGTCTTTTATTTTGTGTCAACTTCTCTCGGCTTGTGTCATACGTTGCGAGGCATTATATTAAATTTGTCAATCGGACGGTCACGCAATAACTCGATTTTTCTTGGATATTTCGGTTCGAGTCGGACATCATTCACAGTTCTGATTAAATCCATTATGATGCATGATTAGTCAATTAACAAAACTGTAACCACATAGCACAATGTGCTATTGCCTCTTAAGAAAAAATTCGAATCATTATAGAATGTCGCTAGGCAGAGAGCTTAACGGTTATCTCACGATTGCTTTCTTACTGGTGAAAACATACATAAATTAAATAATACATGTTATATAAGCAAGTTAAATAAAGTATATATAATAAATAAATAATTATAGATTTATGCAAAAGATTAATTTAATAGACGACTTGTGTGGTTAGATAAATGTGTTACACAATTAAATGAATTTCTTTAACTATTTTCATTTTAAACTCTTTCCTCCATGTGGGCACAAAGAGGACTTTTAATGCCCATTGTGGGTTTGGTCAGGCTTACAATGGAAGTGATGGTGACAGATGAGGCCCGACATAAAATTTTTGCTCGCCAATATACGCAAATTTCCAGAGCGGCAGGCTGACGTTTTAATCGCCTTCAAACACCATCAACTTAATACTGTTTATTTTAGTAACTTCTTAATTTATAATTGAAAGCTTTTAATTGATTGCTCAAGATAATAAAACGAACATCTTTATTTTAATATTTGATATTCTTAATGACTTTTTCATATCAGTGATTAAAAACGACATTAAGATTTAAAATGTTATTATTCGTTTACTTTACTTAAAATAAATAAAACAGCACTTTTCATTCTTAAGATATTAAATATATAAATATTATATAAGTTATTTAAAGATCTATAAGTATGTTTATGAGAGAATAGCACAATGTGCTATTGTCTCATAAAATAATTATAGCATATTGTGCCTCTTAAGAAAAAATTCGAATCATTATAGAATGTGGTCAGTGTGGCGACCTCACCGTCTAGAGACCCGGAATTAAATCCGAACGGTTGGAAAGACTCCACGAAGTTTTTGTAAGTAATCTGTTCCAGATATGTTGGACCCCAACCCTCACTACCCGGCCGCCCATTCCGGACCTGGCTTTTTAGTAAGCCCTCTTAATGACCACGCAGTGGAAAGAGATAAATAAATCTATATATATAAATGTGGATGTTTGTTTGTTTGTTTGTTTACTATACACTCCTAGGCCGTTCGACCAATTGCTATGAAACTCGACAGTTACGTTCAAATACTTCTAACTTAGATAGTGTCGTAATTCCACCCCAAAATATCGATTGCATTTCTTAAAATCAATTCATTTCTATCTACATTCGATTTTTAATTCTAATAAGTGCCCTCCAGTAGCCGAGTGCATAAAACTACCGAACTCTGGTTGTCGTGGGTTCGGGCATGGCCAACGGACTGACCACGTGGAGTTTTTCGGGTTTTCTTCACGTTAGTAACACCTAAGTAGGATCCAGCTTCCCATAAAAGTCTTTCCGAGAAGTAAACCCCCTCGAAAAATCTCCCGAGAGTCTCATTGCCAACAAAAAACAAGAGGCGGAGAACACAACGGCCAAACTCCATGCGTTATGATGCTTTATTAAAGAACCAATCTAATCCAATCCCAAATAAAAGAAATGAAAAACACGCATCTTATTACAAACGCGTTTCTATTGGAAAAAAATAAATTTTGAAAAAAATCAGTTAAAGAATTCACTCATTAAAAATAAATGAAATAATACGTCAAAAGAGATGCAAACTTCTCTGTAAAAAGTTGGCAAAACATCTCATCAAAACCATAAAAACAACATTCACTTAGCTTATAAATCACATAAGACAGTTACGAGACACTTATTTATTGATAAAATATTGAATATTTAATAACATTTAATTAATTAATTAATTAATATATTTATTCAAAAGTTTGTTTGATATTTACTAAATACTTCCTTAGAATTTTCAATATTTCAAAAGATTTACTTATCAAATTCATTTAAATTTAAGTACTTCTCTTTAGTAATTATTATTAAAAAGTTAATAATTATTTTTTTGTCAAGTGTTCATTCGAATACATCACAAGCCATTTAAATTAATTCGATAAATACGATTATTTTAGGTATATTTTACTAATTAAATATCATATTATTTTTATTTTAAGTACATTTTATTTGATGAATCCGAATAAAGTGTGCAGTACATTAAGACGTATCGTTCTTAAACATGTAAAAAATATATTTTTTTTCTATAAATAAACTTGAAAATTAACTTTTAAACAACATTTTAAATGAGTAAAATTACAAAAGAAATAAAATATATTTTTTCATTCTATTTTAATAACTTGAAAATTCTATTTTCTGATAAAGAAAAATTTCTGATTTTTATAAATCAAATCCAATTAAGGATTGTTCATGCGAATCAAAATGAGTTTGCATGAAATAGTTTATATGAAGATTAATTTAGATTGGATAGAATGCTAAAATAAATAAATTGGATAAGCAATTTGTGTGTGATTTAGATTTTATGTTATTTAAACATTTTTCCACTTATTAAATACAAAAATATAATAATAAACCGCTTTTAAATATAATCGAAAATGAAATTTTAAAACAAAAATATATTCTCTAATCTGTAAGTATACAGAATTAGAATCAGTGGCGCGTTATCCTATGGGCAAAAAAAGGGCAATAGCCTGAGATTCCCTGTTGGTGAGACCAAACTAATCTTTTATAAGAAAGTATTTCTCCAAAAAATTCCCTCAAAGAAAAATGTCTGAAGGCAACAGTGTACATGGGGCCCACTAATTCAAATTCGCCTGGAACCCATGAAACTATAACGCGCCACCGATTAGAATGACTCAAATTTAAAAACTCCATAAATATATTATTACTAGCAGATGAACCCGGCGTGGTCGAACAAAAAATAACACCAAAGACTAAGATTAGAAGTACGAAATAATCTAATAGATTATTTCGTGCTTCTAACCCTTCTATTATATTGCGTTATAGTGTTTGATTTAAATAACTACAAAGATTGTCTTATGTAAGGGTATATCACACCAAGTACCCAATCTAACGCATTTTAAAAATTCTTTAACTTGTGTACAGGAGTGAAATAAAGAATTTTTAAAATGTGTTAGATTAGGCACTTGGTGTGATATATCTTTACATAAGATAATCTTTGTAGTTATATAAATCGTGTTTAAACACTATAATATAACAAACATTAAGACAAAAACTATATAGAGAGTTTGGTTATTTTAGCCTACCATTGTCACGTTTACCATTGTCGAATGGTACGAAATGGCACAATTTCATTGGTCAAGTAGACAACAATTAAACGATATCTTAAAATTTTTAACATATCATATTTTTGTTCTAATGTTAACTCGAAGAAATTATACCATTCACAGCCGAACATCAAAAAGTAATCGGCCAACCAATCAACGAAAACGGACCAAATATTTAAACTCGTCACTCTCGAAAAGCACTTAAAACATTTTGTGCAGGCCAAGTAACCTCGTATTATATAAGTTTCCTATTCGAATGCCACCATACAGCTGGTCCGATAGGAAGACGGGCTGCTGAGAAAGGGAGGAGGTTGGAGTAATTCGACCGAAAGTAATTGTTGACCTCCTCCCGGAATAGAGGACGGTCAATGTCTACTAATTAAGGCACCAGCCTATTGTTTTGGAGGATCCAGGACCATAATCAAGAGAGCAACTTTACAGGAATTTTTCATGGGAGGTAAGTTTCGATATGTGGGGGCCCATCCCTCACCATCTCACCTCCATTGTACGCCTGCCAAACCCATGAATGTAGAAAAAAAGCTCTCTTACTGCTCATGAAGCGAGAAAAGTTTTAAAAAACTTGTAATCACTTGTTCGACAGACTGATAAAAAAATAAAAAAATAAATACAAACACGAACGAATATAATTAGAACAATGTTTAAAATTTTAGAATTCCTAAAGTTAAAACTTCGGAAAAAATATAAAATTAGAAAAAATATAACTGAGGATCTGTTGTGTTTCGGCAGCGTTTTTACGGTACTGATTCATAACACAAGTATTTCGTTATGCACAATTATTCACGTTATGCATGTGCGATCTAGCATTACTAGTGAATAAGCTTTTATTCATCAAAATGACATTTTATAAGAAATTATCTTAATAAAGGAACTTTGTATTAATTTACTCAGCGTATAAAATCGCTAGTTTTAAAAGACCTTGATGAATAACTACATGAAATCGGTTGGGGTAATTGCACGTTATGTAATAAAGTATATGTGCGTCGCACAGACAATTTGCATGATCAAAAGGGCATATTGTCTTGCTAAATCAAGTATTAATTGTGAATTTTTTGAATTATTATTTTAACTGATTAGACAGTTATTTAATGTTATCTCCATATAATATGTGGATAATATTTTGAAATTGTTTAATTCACAAAAATTAGCATTCGGCATTAAATTTACAATGAAAATTTGAAGTCCATAGGTAATTTAGTTATCGTTTATATTTTCATATAGCAATTTATTTTGTTAAAGAGAATTTCAATATTCATTTAAAAAGAGGGCCATTTAATCAAGCCCATCGTGGGTTCTGCCAAGAACCCACGATGGGCTTGATTAAATGGCCCTCTTAGTGCCCATAGAGCGGAAAGAGTCAAATAATTTAATAAAAATCGTTATGTTTATATTGATATTTGTAAATGATCAAGAATTTCTCCATAGAGTTTCGTATATTTATGACAATATTAAAATAATCAGAATTACGATAAAAACTTTTTAATTNGCCCTCTTAGTGCCCATAGAGCGGAAAGAGTCAAATAATTTAATAAAAATCGTTATGTTTATATTGATATTTGTAAATGATCAAGAATTTCTCCATAGAGTTTCGTATATTTATGACAATATTAAAATAATCAGAATTACGATAAAAACTTTTTAATTATTAGTAATTAGCTACTGCTTTTTTAATCTTTATTTCTTACTAAATTCTAAATTTAACCTACAACTATAAGTTATCAAATAGCAGAATTTTAGCTAGAATCTACTCCGGTCCTTCCTGGTACAAGAATGATAAATACATTTTCACGTCGCTGACTGTTTCCGTTCCATGGAAAATGCGAAAAGACAACAATATTTTCGTTAACACATCCATAAGAAAGACATATTAAGCAATAGAATGGCAATTAGTCATAGACCTAAATGATCTTCCAAGTGCTACTTGTCGCGGTCTATATTTTAAGCATTATTCATCGCCCGATCGAATCCATTACAACGGACTTTGAAGTCGAAATAATGGAACACTTCAGCGCGCAAATGACATCGACAATATTCCGTTCTTACATTTCAATAAAGAATTTCCAGAAAATATGTCTTATTTAAGTTTTAAACTTAATTAAATTAACCAGAGATTCTCAAACTATCTTAGTTATATTTTGCTTCTGCGAATGAAATCTTATTGAAACTTGTTCATGTTTGAAATCAGGATTGCTTTCAAAGATAGTTCGAGGAGTATTACCCCTTGAAGATTGAAATATTCTTCTCGTATAATCTCACAGGCTGTAAACAGTTTTGTAAAAACACGTGAATGATTATTGTTTTTATGTATAGTACATGTATGTGTAGTAATATATACACGTATAGTATATGTATTTGACCGCCTAATTTTATTTGCCACATTATCAAATCAGAAAAATATCCTTCAGAGAATGTTTTCTGAAAAAAAGAAGTGCTTGAAATGGAATTCGAATTCGCGATCTAGACAAAGATTAATTGGATAGAATTTGCTGGTAGACTACAAAAATGAAATTTGTCGACACCTATCCTCTATAGTTTGTATGTAACGCCTATTCGCTATTTGATATTAATAAGTATAACTATAAGTATAAATATTAACTATAAGTATAATTATAAGTAAGTATAAGTACAACTATAAGTATTTGATAACTTATAGTTGTAGGTTATAAGTTTAGACGCCATATTGTGTTTTCTGTCCTTTGAAACAAGCTTTTTTTTAAAAAAAAGCAGATCTAATCCAATGTCTCGCAGCTTACAAAACCAATCATGTCATTTTAAATAACTGAAAATATTAATGGAAATTATGCTAAATCACGCATGCAATTGTACAGAGAAATTTATTTGCATGAAAATTATTATACATAAATAAATATATTAATAGTACCTAAGTGGTAATTAAAATTAATTACATTTTATGTATTTATAATAGATATTATTAATTATCAATTTTGTATATTTACCATTGTAAAATGTTTATTTAAATTAGTTTTTTTAATAGAAATTTAATATTTGTATATGTAAAATGAACTCGATCGACATCTGGTGATCGATAAGGAAAGTAACACAAAGAAATATTTGCATGTTTCAATTAATTGTATATTTTTTATAAATTTAAAATATATAATTTTACCTTTAATAGCAGCTTTTATATCATAAATTAGTATTATAGAAATTATAAATATAATATAGGCTATATACGTAATTAATTTTTATTAATAAAACACTAAAAAAATAATTACTGAAATAATAATTTATAAATATTTATTGTAAAATTAATAAATTATCAAGTTTTTTAATTATAAACTAGTTAATAAATTTTAATAAAGAAATAAAATTTTATATTTTTATATAATTCAATTATTGATAATTTCAAGATTAATTTTAGTAATGGAACGTGTGTTATATAACGTATCATTAAGTATCATTAATACAGTGATGGATAGGGTGCATATATAATACTATATATCGCTGTATTATATACAGTGTATATGTATTACAAATGCATAATACAATTTATAAATAATAACTGTTTAAAATGAATTTTTAAATGAAGGAAGAAGAAATAAAATTGTATGGCAAATAATTGGAGTATTTAAAAAATATATTGTAATCATTAAATTATTCTTTGATCTACTCTGATTTTATTGATACAATGAAATTAAACAAAGGAGCTATTGAATATAGCAGAAGTCTCATATGATCTTCAGATATTTCTATTGTTATTTTAGGAAATGTATTTTATAGAATATGTCAAACGCAGCGACGCATCATAGCTTCATGGGGCCAGACAAATTTGAATTAAAGGCCCCTTGTATAGTATTTTTCTTCGAGGGAAATTTTTGGGAAATATTTTCTTATAAAAGATTAGTTTGGCTCCCTGTTTGTGGGTCCCAGACAATTGCCCTTTTTGTCCATTGGATATAGCACTACTGGTGAAACCGCTTAAATCCATGGCTATATCATTTTTTGCTATAGCTTCATTAATTGAGTGAATGTATTTTTATAAATTTTTTTCTTTGTCGCCTTCATTCTGGAGAACTTTCCTTTTAGATATAAATAAAGAGAAGTCATTATTTGATTTTCAATACTTTTAAATCAAATTCCAAACGTATAAATGTACTAAAACTGTAAGCTGCTTCGAGCTTTTAAAAATTACGTGGCATTATTATATTGTAATCGAATGCCTTCTTCGTGCAACCATAAAAATTAGATCTATCAGTTATATTGTCATCATTAATTCGTTACACAGAGCAACGTTTTAACGTAATTTTAATTTTGCGTAACAGTTTTATAGTAAAATTGAAAGCGATTTTATTGACAACGTAGGCCTATATAAGATGATCGAATGGACAAATTGCTTCAATCTATAACACGTGAAGGAGGATAAGTGATTTAAACAAGAAGAGTTTATCTGTAAAATTATACATAAAATTGGGCAATGATATTGCAATAATACCAATCAATGGATTAAGAGATAAAAAAGTTGAAATTGAGAGTTTATGTGCCTTTTTCTAAAATTGAAACGTTATGTTGAAGATGTCGAGGCTGATGAAATTTGTATATAGTTGTATAGTAGATTTTCGGCGCACGGGGCCTCTTATAATTGTATATATATTTTTAAAATAGTGAGAAAGTATTTCTTTTAAACATTATTTTAAATTTTTTACATTATTTTCTATTACGAGAATTCATAATGCCTTCTTTCACTTAAAGCCCAAGTCTTGTTCTTCTACCTCACTACTACTCTGAATTCGTATAAGCAGATCAGCAAACATAATTTATAACTTATTCTAAATAATTGTATACTGTTAAATAAAGAATCTACTTAAATAATTACTTTACTATTTTATTACATAAAACAGTAAAGCGATTAGTTAATTAGATTCATAAGCTTATTATTATTTTAATTGTATAATTGGTAAGTGAATACATCTTCTGAATTCTTTCTTTTGCAATTATAATTTACTAATATACAGAATTTCAACATATAATATTTAAAAAATAATAATAATTGAAACCGTTTCATAAAATGATTTCAAATCGATTTATTTATGTTTTGTGAGGAATTTGCATATTGCACAGTATTAAGATTGTAGTTGTTATAATATTGAATTGCTGCATATGAATTTGGGAAATATAAATGACTGTAATAATTTAAAATTACACAGGTCTGCAAGTAAAAACCTCCATAGGATTTTTATACATTTTCTTATAAATTTCAACTTGGTAAAAACGAAAAAAATACCAAAAAAATTCCATTTCGTCAATTTTTTTGTTGCACTCAAGTTTTTGTTTGTATTTAACGAAAATTTAGTATTTTTTTAAAATGGCCTTAAACGAAGACTTCTCACATTAATTCTATCAATTATAGTAGGAATTGGCAATAAATAAAGAAATAAATGTTAATGGTTGAAGAGAGTAGTGGTAGGGGGAGGTGGGTTAAGTAGTTTTAGCGTTAAGAGGAAAGTCGCATGATCGTGTAGAAACAGGTTAAAAGTTGATAGTGAGTAATATTAATGGTCAGGTTGAGCATGTTTCGACACGTTATCTGGATACTAGGAATAAATATAAACAACCTGCTGTTGGATTAGATTATGTTTCAACAAGCTAAATAAGTTCATCTCGCTGGCCATTTGATGCCACACTCAGTTTATATCCAGCATTCGAACGCTACTGCGCTTGTATTTTTATTTCTGGAATATGGCTCGCAGAGGTTGTGTAATTTCTCCGACAGCTTCTGTTATGTTTGTGGTGAATACACAGTGAAAAGTCAACAAAGAAGACATTGGTTTCCCCAGAAAAAGTGTTATTACCATCTCTTCATATTAAATTGGGGCTCATAAAGCAGTTTGTCAAATAGTTGCCAAGAGATGGGGATTGTTTCAGATACCTGTGTTCCAAGTTCCCGAAACTGTCTGAAGCCTAGTTAAAAGAGGGAGTTTTCACTGGCTCCGACAAAAGAAAACTTTTATCTGATCTCCTCTTTTCGAAAACAATGGGAGAAAAGGAAAAAGAAGCATGGAATTTTTTCAAGAATGTAGTGCAAAAGTTTTTCAGGAATACTACGGAACCTGACTTCAAAACCATTGTACAACGCATGCTGGCAGCGTATGAAGCTCGAGGATGCAAGATGAGCTTAAAAGTTCATTTCTTACATTCCCATATTGACTATTTTCCCGAAAACTTGGGAGCCTACAGTGGAGAACAGGGTGAAAGATTTCACCAGGATGTCCGTGATATCGAGATACGTTACCAAGGAAAATGGGATGTCAATATAAGTAATGTTGGATGTTCAATCGAGAAACCAGAGAAGGAAATCTGAAACGAGTTTGGAGAAGCATCAAAGAGAAGAAGAAACGGTGTCATAAGAAAAAAGAGTAGACCTAAAATTNCATAATAAAGAAAAATTGCTTTTCGATTCATTGCTTTATTTTTATTACGGAGATAAAATAATTTGGAGTGTAAATGTGTATAAGTGACAACCTGGAAGAATGAGGACAAATGTTTAGACTATGATAAATTATGAGGATAATATGCATTAGATAATGAGGAAATTGTTTATAGTTGAATAAAATGAGGCTAAGAATATAATGGACCATAAACAGGATAATAAGGAACTTGTAAGGGGTTAAGACAAGGTTAAAACAAACGTAAAAGAGGAGGGTAAATCCGGATTTATTAGTTAAAAGAGATGAAAAAAATGTTAAATATTGCAAATTTAAAATGATTTATATGGAGAAAAAATAGTATTTGTTAGTTGCAAAAATGGGTTACTGCCTTAACTTTGTAAAAGAGAAACGAAGATGTATTAGGAGAACTAATAAACTTCAATATGGCGTAGGATGCAATTACAGAAATCAATGATATCTGTAGAACTCAATTTAAAGAATGCCACTCTGAGAGAATGTCACAATAGTTTCTCTCTATCAGTTAGAAACAATGCAATAGAGAAAATGCTGGAATAGATCTAGCTTTTGTATTTAAGGAGTTTAATTGTTCGGAAATATAGGATAAAAAGTATCTTTACAACCCGGTTAATTGAGTAAATTAAATCACTGTGATTTATAAAAATGTAAGTGGTAATAAAATTCAAAAAAATAAATGAAAAATTTGATTTTTTTTATTTTATAAGTACAAAACGTTAGAGTTAAAACATCTCAATTACTGAAAGTATCCTTTGAATGTATGCAATAAAATGGTGATATTTTATAATATAATAAAGTATAGAACTTTCAGTTTAAAGAGTGAGAAGAAAATCTTTAAAAATCATAGAAAATCGCGATTTTATACCACTTGTAACCAGTCTGGCCTTTTGCCATTAGAAGATACATAATTTTCTATGGCACTTCATCAATCTCGAGAATGACAGTCAGACAGTAAATTTCGTATAACATACTTTTATCGCCGAATTTCATATCTTTCAAACAAGAAGAAGAAAAAAAAGAGGGGCAATGAGAAGAATTTTTTAAGAAGTTCGAGAATAGAAAACTCTTTAATTAATTCTTATAAAGACGATTTTTGAGAATTATCAACACAATTTACTCGAAGAGAATTTAATTAAATTCTTTCTCTGGCAAAAGAAAAGAATTTTTCTACTTTTATCAAAAGAGTTTATGAAAATTCAAAATCGCATCTTTCTAAAATGCATATATGTATAAAATATATTCGTTTCTGCTTCAAACATTTGCTTGTTGATTATGGCTGCAATATTTCAGAAAATGAAAAGATGGTGTAAACTTATTCACAAAAATTAAAAATTTAGAAATAAAAATAAAAAAATTAATAATAATTCCGACNTGTTATATAACGTATCATTAAGTATCATTAATACAGTGATGGATAGGGTGCATATATAATACTATATATCGCTGTATACACTTATATACAGTGTATATGTATTACAAATGCATAATACAATTTATAAATAATAACTGTTTAAAATGAATTTTTAAATGAAGGAAGAAGAAATAAAATTGTATGACAAATAATTGGAGTATTTAAAAAATATATTGTAATCATTAAATTATTCTTTGATCTACTCTGATTTTATTGATACAATGAAATTAAACAAAGGAGCTATTGAATATAGCAGAAGTCTCATATGATCTTCAGATATTTCTATTGTTATTTTAGGAAATGTATTTTATAGAATATGTCAAACGCAGCGACGCATCATAGCTTCATGGGGCCAGACAAATTTGAATTAAAGGCCCCTTGTATAGTATTTTTCTTCGAGGGAAATTTTTGGGAAATATTTTCTTATAAAAGATTAGTTTGGCTCCCTGTTTGTGGGTCCCAGACAATTGCCCTTTTTGTCCATTGGATATAGCACTACTGGTGAAACCGCTTAAATCCATGGCTATATCATTTTTTGCTATAGCTTCATTAATTGAGTGAATGTATTTTTATAAATTTTTTTCTTTGTCGCCTTCATTCTGGAGAACTTTCCTTTTAGATATAAATAAAGAGAAGTCATTATTTGATTTTCAATACTTTTAAATCAAATTCCAAACGTATAAATGTACTAAAACTGTAAGCTGCTTCGAGCTTTTAAAAATTACGTGGCATTATTATATTGTAATCGAATGCCTTCTTCGTGCAACCATAAAAATTAGATCTATCAGTTATATTGTCATCATTAATTCGTTACACAGAGCAACGTTTTAACGTAATTTTAATTTTGCGTAACAGTTTTATAGTAAAATTGAAAGCGATTTTATTGACAACGTAGGCCTATATAAGATGATCGAATGGACAAATTGCTTCAATCTATAACACGTGAAGGAGGATAAGTGATTTAAACAAGAAGAGTTTATCTGTAAAATTATACATAAAATTGGGCAATGATATTGCAATAATACCAATCAATGGATTAAGAGATAAAAAAGTTGAAATTGAGAGTTTATGTGCCTTTTTCTAAAATTGAAACGTTATGTTGAAGATGTCGAGGCTGATGAAATTTGTATATAGTTGTATAGTAGATTTTCGGCGCACGGGGCCTCTTATAATTGTATATATATTTTTAAAATAGTGAGAAAGTATTTCTTTTAAACATTATTTTAAATTTTTTACATTATTTTCTATTACGAGAATTCATAATGCCTTCTTTCACTTAAAGCCCAAGTCTTGTTCTTCTACCTCACTACTACTCTGAATTCGTATAAGCAGATCAGCAAACATAATTTATAACTTATTCTAAATAATTGTATACTGTTAAATAAAGAATCTACTTAAATAATTACTTTACTATTTTATTACATAAAACAGTAAAGCGATTAGTTAATTAGATTCATAAGCTTATTATTATTTTAATTGTATAATTGGTAAGTGAATACATCTTCTGAATTCTTTCTTTTGCAATTATAATTTACTAATATACAGAATTTCAACATATAATATTTAAAAAATAATAATAATTGAAACCGTTTCATAAAATGATTTCAAATCGATTTATTTATGTTTTGTGAGGAATTTGCATATTGCACAGTATTAAGATTGTAGTTGTTATAATATTGAATTGCTGCATATGAATTTGGGAAATATAAATGACTGTAATAATTTAAAATTACACAGGTCTGCAAGTAAAAACCTCCATAGGATTTTTATACATTTTCTTATAAATTTCAACTTGGTAAAAACGAAAAAAATACCAAAAAAATTCCATTTCGTCAATTTTTTTGTTGCACTCAAGTTTTTGTTTGTATTTAACGAAAATTTAGTATTTTTTTAAAATGGCCTTAAACGAAGACTTCTCACATTAATTCTATCAATTATAGTAGGAATTGGCAATAAATAAAGAAATAAATGTTAATGGTTGAAGAGAGTAGTGGTAGGGGGAGGTGGGTTAAGTAGTTTTAGCGTTAAGAGGAAAGTCGCATGATCGTGTAGAAACAGGTTAAAAGTTGATAGTGAGTAATATTAATGGTCAGGTTGAGCATGTTTCGACACGTTATCTGGATACTAGGAATAAATATAAACAACCTGCTGTTGGATTAGATTATGTTTCAACAAGCTAAATAAGTTCATCTCGCTGGCCATTTGATGCCACACTCAGTTTATATCCAGCATTCGAACGCTACTGCGCTTGTATTTTTATTTCTGGAATATGGCTCGCAGAGGTTGTGTAATTTCTCCGACAGCTTCTGTTATGTTTGTGGTGAATACACAGTGAAAAGTCAACAAAGAAGACATTGGTTTCCCCAGAAAAAGTGTTATTACCATCTCTTCATATTAAATTGGGGCTCATAAAGCAGTTTGTCAAATAGCTGCCAAGAGATGGGGATTGTTTCAGATACCTGTGTTCCAAGTTCCCGAAACTGTCTGAAGCCTAGTTAAAAGAGGGAGTTTTCACTGGCTCCGACAAAAGAAAACTTTTATCTGATCTCCTCTTTTCGAAAACAATGGGAGAAAAGGAAAAAGAAGCATGGAATTTTTTCAAGAATGTAGTGCAAAAGTTTTTCAGGAATACTACGGAACCTGACTTCAAAACCATTGTACAACGCATGCTGGCAGCGTATGAAGCTCGAGGATGCAAGATGAGCTTAAAAGTTCATTTCTTACATTCCCATATTGACTATTTTCCCGAAAACTTGGGAGCCTACAGTGGAGAACAGGGTGAAAGATTTCACCAGGATGTCCGTGATATCGAGATACGTTACCAAGGAAAATGGGATGTCAATATAAGTAATGTTGGATGTTCAATCGAGAAACCAGAGAAGGAAATCTGAAACGAGTTTGGAGAAGCATCAAAGAGAAGAAGAAACGGTGTCATAAGAAAAAAGAGTAGACCTAAAATTGTGTATAAATATCAGAAACAATTTTTTGATTAGTTGTAAGAATATATAATATATTTAGTTCATTGTATAGGCCTAAATAAGAGTTTTTATCAAAAATTTCTTTTTATTTTGCAAAAAACCCATACGTGATGGGATGTTAAGGAAGTCATTTTTTTAGAATCTCCGATCTTTAAAACATATAATTCATCAAAAATATCCCATGCAGCTGGAAAAAAAATTTTTTTGCAGACCTGTGTTATTTAACTTAAGCGCATTCGAACCAATTTATTACCGAATTATTCATTGACCTTTCTTCTTCATCCATGTGGATTCTAATTGTTTTATTGTAGACTTTCATTGTTCATTTTTTCTGTAGGCCTTCTGTTATAATTGCCGTTATTATATTATCATATACAGTAATTAAGAATTGACAATGTCTATTGTCAATTATTGTAGATATTAATTACTTTGATACGGTGACAGAATCTATTATGAGAAACAAAAGATCAGCATTTTAATGTCAATTCTTTTATCCGTGTTTCTGTAATATAATCTTACTAGTTGTAATATCAATAGTTATAAAACTTTTATAATTAAGTGTATTAAAACATAGTTATAGAACTGTTGAATACAGATTAATTTTTAATATTAAATTACTTAAAACATAAAAAACGCTGCGATTTTTATAAAACCAGAATAATTTATTGGGTAATCTTTTATGAATGTCTCTTACTGTATATTTTGTCTCTTATGAAAATAGAGTAAACATTTGTATGTAATTAATAAGTAGATCAAACGCATACCGGTTAAAGGTTGCTATCCACAATATGGTTAAGTATTGTTATTAAGAAAATACTATTAATACATTTAATTAATTAATTGTTTAGCTAATTAAAAACTTGATTTGCAAAAAATTCATAAAAATTTTACATGCATGTAATTGTAATGTGTCCACCATGTGCAGACCCTGTACAATTTACAGGACCATTTGAAAAGTTGAACCGTTTTGAACAGAAGGAAATTTCAGATACTGAAATTGCTATCTATAATACTATCTTGTCCAAAAATCAGGGAGTAAACTTACGAAAAGATGGAAATGCTATTCACTTCTGGGTTCAATACTAGGAATATGCCTAAGTTAAGTAAACTTGAAATTGAAAAATTACGAATTCCTTTTAGTAGAGCAGGAGTTGAGAGAAATTTCTGATATTTTAAGAAGGTTCTTCGACTTCTGACAGAAAAAAAAAAAACTTGGAAATACATTTACTATTAGATTTCAATACCTATTCTATTGATGATCTAGTGAATTAATTAAACTCTATGTCTGAGGAAAGTGACCAGGATATATAAGTTTTAATATAAAATATTTTAAAAATAAATAAAATTAAAAATCAACAATCTTTGGTCAAGTTATGTTCATAAATTAAAAGGAATTAAATAAAAGTGTTGTTACAATATATAGCCTATAAGAAGTTACTTAAGTAGTTATAGCAAAAAGTGAGTTTTTTAACATTGCCCATTTCTTGAAATACTGAAAACATGTGAGTAAATTTAACCAAAAAATACATATTTTGCATATATATCACTGCTTAAAATTTGCATAATTCTGATCGCTTTAGTATAATTAAGTATAAATTTTTTTCTTAAAAATTACAAAACTTCTTATATAGGAAAATCCTATAGAAACAGAAAGAAAAAACATGTACAGATGTTATATTGAAATAAAACAGTATCAGTGCTAAATTTTAGTACAGATATACCATTTTGGTTTTTCTATATATACAGTTTGATATATTCTATCCAACAAAGAATATTTTTCCTTAACACTTATTGTCTGTCAAGTAGACTTTCTTCATACGTCATACAACGCTGTGAGCGCGAAACAAATTTTTACTTTTCACTCAATACTTATGTTTATTAATTTAATATTATTATTAAAGGCATGTTTGACAATAAACTAAATTTTTATAATAATAAATATTAATGATAATCAAGATCTTAATTTTCCTATCTAATAATTTAAGAAATCACCAAAAACTGTATTTATATTCCTGTAAAAATATATTTTTAGAGGAATTTTTTTAATATGTGATTTAAGGTTATAACTGTGACTAACAGTATAAACGAAATAAAATAAAATATTAATAAAAAGGATATTAACTGCTTTGAAGAGCAGAAAAAGTACCAAATATACTTTTTACTTTGAATTATGTCCACATAAAATTCATAAAATGGTAAAAAAAATTACGTATTGTAATCGACTATTTTATTGGATCGTAAACCAAAGTGAATTATTACTACAAAGAAATACAGTACAGTATTTAAACTTTATCTTATATGTGTCGCCATCTGGTTGTAATAATTTAATTTAATTTTTTTTAAGTTTTATTTTTTGTAAAAAAATCATTAATAATAATAATAACAGATATATAATATATACAGTATATTAATTAATTAAATTGTTTGCAATATTTTAATTCTAGAAATGTAATATTTTATAATAAATAAAAATAATAAAATATATATNTTATTATTAATTAAACTAATTTTATTGAAGTCTCATATAGAAACTGCATAATAATTCATTTTTACTTCACTAGATGTCGCTACTCTATATGAATCGATATCGTTTTTAAGTAATATATACCGTATATATAATATAAATTTATTTTAATTTTAATAAATTTTATATTTTTAAATACGTTTACATAATAAAGAAAAATTGTTTTTCGATTCATTGCTTTATTTTTATTACGGAGATAAAATAATTTGGAGTGTAAATGTGTATAAGTGACAACCTGGAAGAATGAGGACAAATGTTTAGACTATGATAAATTATGAGGATAATATGCATTAGATAATGAGGAAATTGTTTATAGTTGAATAAAATGAGGCTAAGAATATAATGGACCATAAACAGGATAATAAGGAACTTGTAAGGGGTTAAGACAAGGTTAAAACAAACGTAAAAGAGGGGGGTAAATCCGGATTTATTAGTTAAAAGAGATGAAAAAAATGTTAAATATTGCAAATTTAAAATGATTTATATGGAGAAAAAATAGTATTTGTTAGTTGCAAAAATGGGTTACTGCCTTAACTTTGTAAAAGAGAAACGAAGATGTATTAGGAGAACTAATAAACTTCAATATGGCGTAGGATGCAATTACAGAAATCAATGATATCTGTAGAACTCAATTTAAAGAATGCCACTCTGAGAGAATGTCACAATAGTTTCTCTCTATCAGTTAGAAACAATGCAATAGAGAAAATGCTGGAATAGATCTAGCTTTTGTATTTAAGGAGTTTAATTGTTCGGAAATATAGGATAAAAAGTATCTTTACAACCCGGTTAATTGAGTAAATTAAATCACTGTGATTTATAAAAATGTAAGTGGTAATAAAATTCAAAAAAATAAATGAAAAATTTGATTTTTTTTATTTTATAAGTACAAAACGTTAGAGTTAAAACATCTCAATTACTGAAAGTATCCTTTGAATGTATGCAATAAAATGGTGATATTTTATAATATAATAAAGTATAGAACTTTCAGTTTAAAGAGTGAGAAGAAAATCTTTAAAAATCATAGAAAATCGCGATTTTATACCACTTGTAACCAGTCTGGCCTTTTGCCATTAGAAGATACATAATTTTCTATGGCACTTCATCAATCTCGAGAATGACAGTCAGACAGTAAATTTCGTATAACATACTTTTATCGCCGAATTTCATATCTTTCAAACAAGAAGAAGAAAAAAAAGAGGGGCAATGAGAAGAATTTTTTAAGAAGTTCGAGAATAGAAAACTCTTTAATTAATTCTTATAAAGACGATTTTTGAGAATTATCAACACAATTTACTCGAAGAGAATTTAATTAAATTCTTTCTCTGGCAAAAGAAAAGAATTTTTCTACTTTTATCAAAAGAGTTTATGAAAATTCAAAATCGCATCTTTCTAAAATGCATATATGTATAAAATATATTCGTTTCTGCTTCAAACATTTGCTTGTTGATTATGGCTGCAATATTTCAGAAAATGAAAAGATGGTGTAAACTTATTCACAAAAATTAAAAATTTAAAAATAAAAATAAAAAAATTAATAATAATTCCGACATTTTAAAAACGAATTTTAATAATAAAAATTCTGCAAATGTTTAGTTGGAAGTTTAAATAACATTGGTATTCAATTTTGAAAGACAGAGAAGTAAATTAATTTTTAATGCTATGCAAATTGATTCATTGCTCGAAATTAAGATTTACATATCGAAATTATATTTCTAAAGATCAGATTTAATAGATTTAAAATAAGAAACGAATACACTTTTTTTTTAAATATTTTATAACTTAGAAATATTAATTTATTCAAAAACAAAATAGAAAGAAAAAAAATTCTTGAATATGTTTCCCTATTTTCTTCTTACTTTAGACTTTATATTTTGTGAAAACTGAAAGAACACGATTCGTTACTTAAGCGATTGTTCCATTTTTCTAGAACTTTTTGAGTTCAATTTAAGTTCTTTTTATATCGATCAAAGATATAGAAGCCAGCATCGATGACAATACCGAGCCAATTACTGAGAGGAAAAGATACGAGAGAAAAACGTTCCCTCAGCTCTAAAATAGACAGATGGTCAGATAAAACTCGAATGTGATAAAAATCGAGGCGATTAAACATAGAAGAAACAAAGTTTGAGCCCTTTATTAAAGTTCTACACCCTTCGCCTATATAACTAACTACTTTGCAAGGAAAATTAACACGTGAAAGATAAGTTACGGCGCCGAAATTAATTATAGTAATGGCATCGATTCGCATATATGTAATACGTATACATCAACGGCTCTTGCATGAAATATAATATCTTAAAACTCGAGTTTCTAAATTAAACATTGTAATATTATATATTTAATAATTTTTTTTAAATTATGAAATATATCGACAAAAATGTTGTAAAATTGTTTGATAAGTTTGTAGATTTAAAGAAGGAAAGGTGTGTCGTTACGAGCGTAACTCTTCTCCGATTTAGCGCTTGGGATTTATATTTTGCGCCATTTTTAAATGAAACAACATTAATTCATAATTGCAAATGGGGACATTATATTAGCTCATTCCTGGTCAGGTAAAGACGAATGAGTCCATTAGTGTTTCTGCTTAGAAGGATCATTACACGGCCATCTTTTCGTGTTAGCAACAGGCCCATCTTCGGCTAATAGCAGTCGTTAGCAGATTTCTTCCTTGAAATGGCCAAATGTCTGATCAGAAAATAGCAAATAAATATCAAAATCTAACTATTTCCAATGATATTTTTCATCATTATTATTATTATTATTGTTATTGTGGATCTTCCAAATATTATTATTATTATTTTTCGAGACAATAACGGCATTAACAAGTGGAAGAAAGGAAAATAGAAAGGTGGAAAATTGCGGTGTCGTTTTCTCATAGTGGATGAATTTCATCTAGAATTGATTGATCGACGATGATGCGGAAACAATGCGAAAATCATAATATTTTTTTTATTTTCTTTTATTTGCAACTGGTCAAATGTATCTTTCCTACCGACTCGTAACGTTTATTTTTATATTCATAATTGATTTTTCTATTACTTATAACATTTCTCATACATTTTCTTACAATTGAATTTTTCTTGAAACATTATCTTGAATTTTTATTTAATGAAATATCATTCTTTTAACTGGAAAATCTGACATTTCTTTACCCATTTGTAACAGAATTTTGATCTTAATTTAAAATTATTTAAAAATATAAAAAATTAAATTTTTGTGTATTTTTGCAATTTCAAATACATTTGTTTCTTTTGTAACTGAATAAATTTTTATTTTTTTTATTTAGTTAAATATGTTTTCTGATTTCCTATTGGCTTGACTTTTTCAATTTTATGCGATTTATTGCATTTCTAATTGATCAAATTTCCTTTTTTTCTGGCCGCTTCCAGCATTGATGCAGGATTTTCTACTGTTTCACGTTTGCTTTTTGTTCATTATTTTCAATCATGAGATCGTATCTGAAAGTCTAAACTATTATAAATAGACTGGGCAACCTGGTATGCCTGATAAGAATCTCGTAATTTAATATTTCCAAAAAATTTTACCATTTAAAGGGTTATTCAGCCCGTTACATGCCGATATATAATCGAAAAAACATCAATTTTAAACACTTTATAAACTTATTATTTGCTATTGAGCTGTATAAATTGGTGAAATAAAATTGTATCGCATATATATATATATAAAAGATAAAAAATTTCCTCTTGAAAATAAATATTGCCAACTGCATTAAATACTTTTTCTCCAATAGGAGTCGTCATCGGACCGGAAGTACAGGCGACACCGGAAGCTAGGATGGAATCGAAGCGCGTGCCTTGAATCTTGTGGTGCGAGAACCGGAAATGAAAAGTACGTCGAACCGGATGTTAGTAGGGTAGTTACCAGATAGCAAAGTTCAATTAAAATACCAGAAAAACGGTAATTTGAAAAGATTTTTTTTCCTTCTTTTTTTTATTTAAAAAAATGTCTTTAAATATTTGTTTATATTGGTTGTATGTTTTTGTTTGTTGTACACATTCTAGCAAACATCAACCGCAAATATTGATGAAAAGTATCAGTTTCGGTAGCATATTTAAATTTGAATTAGGAAAATATAAATGAAATTATAAAATAATCATGCCCTATTTTCCAGCATTTAATTAACTTTGTGTACCATATTTTGTGAAAGCGTCAAGTGTAAATAAATCCCAATGCTTCCGAAAATTTAACATTAAGCCATTTAAAAAAAAAGAAAAAAAAAAAAGAATAACTATATATCACTTAAACAAAGTGAATTGTGAAATTTCAGAAGTTTATAGGAAACTTTTGAAAATCTCGCGAGAACTCATACAATCTGCTACCGACTTGGAAAATAAGCCGACTTTCAATGCAACAACCTCCCGAGAATTGCATTGAAGGATCACCAATGACCTAAGGGCGACTTCTGGTGGCAGACAGAAAGATCACGTGACTAATGGCACGAGAGGGCGGTATCGACATTTTCGATAATAGAGTGCTGCCAGCTTGCCGAACAAATTCAAATTTGCGAATAAAATTATGATTAAGCAGTTCGCGCGTTAATTGCTTATCGTTTTCTATAAATATTCTAGTATTTTTCACTTGCTTTCTCTTTAATTATTTATTTAATATACATGGTTTGAATTCGATTAAATTTTTAGATAAGCTAGTTAACTTCACTTTGTAAGTATATTTTCTATTTTATTTTATCGACCAATTTATAATTATCCCCATGAACCGTTAATAAACAGGAAGTTTATTATTTATACATTTTACTATAAGTATTATATAAATATTTTTAAGCTAATAATATTTTAATTTAAGGTTTAACGCTTTCTTTCTCAAACTGCAAATTCAATTCCGTAGTTAAAAGCGGTTTAATGTATTTTAAACGGGTAAATTAGTTGCTATCATGAAAATTATGCAAATTTTATATTTTAAGAGCGTGTAAAATAACTCTATAAAACGGAAAATTTGCTTAGAGTTTTTCTTTTTAAAAAAAACTAATAAAGATTAAAAATAATCGGCAATTACTAGTAAAAGGTACACTTTGTCATTAAAAACGCGGATTGTTTATAAATATTAAGTAATGGAGGTATTAGCGGAATTAAGTACGAGAAAAATATTTTGATGATACAAACAAGAGGAAGAAAAAAATAGCACCGGCAAGATTCTAGCATTAATATAAATAATGCCAGAGGTAATGCAATAAGAAAAAATAGATAGATGCACATAAGAAGGTTTTTTGCAAAAGACAGCAATGTTTCTTTTGCCAGATACCAAAAGAAATTTACAGATTTCTCCATTATTGAATAGGAAAATGTATTTTAAAAGATCGCGAATAGTTTGTATATTGTTTAAATTCCTCTATATAAGAATAAGTTTTAGTGAATTATTTCTTCAATAATCTGGTGATAGAAGAAAGATTTAAATCCCAGAGAGTATTGGCTGGTTTCCAATAATAGGAAAGAGTAAACTGTTAAAAAGGAATTTTATGAACTGTTCTTCAGACTCTTTGTTGAGGCGTATAACTCTTTACATGCTTCAACAAAGTAAAACAATTTACAAGTGAAGCATGATGGTCCATGAAGAAAAAAATATATATATCTTTACTTTTTCTAGTAAAAATACGTTTACGTACACTTATTTGGAATAAACGTTTATGTCGTAATTAATTTTTTAATTAAGATATACGGCTCTAGATATTTTAATTAAAAAATTTAATTACTGCGTATACTCTTACACGCATATATATTTTCCTCTGTAACATATCTGCATATAAAATTACCATTTTTATCCATTTTATTATGAAATTTCTCTTTAACTTTCTAAAATTCTCCTAACAGTTTTCTCTCTTCAATTTACTAAAATTCATTTTTTTATAATTTTCCTTCCTTCCTTCTTCTTCAATTCAATTGCGAGGTTCTTTCATTCCAACATTTTATGAAACGTACTTTTAACATTGTTTATACTTTATATTATCCGAAGATAAAAGTTAACTAAAAGCATCAACTTTGATATAAAAACATCAAAAGGACTCAGAAGCAAGACTTCATTCAAGTTTTATAAAAGCTGGAAACAAAATAAAAATTTATATAATACTAATAAATCCGCCGCCATTTAAAAAAATGTTTTAATTTATAATAAAATACAATTTATATAGCTTAAATAATATAGAAANATTTTTTTTGCAGACCTGTGTTATTTAACTTAAGCGCATTCGAACCAATTTATTACCGAATTATTCATTGACCTTTCTTCTTCATCCATGTGGATTCTAATTGTTTTATTGTAGACTTTCATTGTTCATTTTTTCTGTAGGCCTTCTGTTATAATTGCCGTTATTATATTATCATATACAGTAATTAAGAATTGACAATGTCTATTGTCAATTATTGTAGATATTAATTACTTTGATACGGTGACAGAATCTATTATGAGAAACAAAAGATCAGCATTTTAATGTCAATTCTTTTATCCGTGTTTCTGTAATATAATCTTACTAGTTGTAATATCAATAGTTATAAAACTTTTATAATTAAGTGTATTAAAACATAGTTATAGAACTGTTGAATACAGATTAATTTTTAATATTAAATTACTTAAAACATAAAAAACGCTGCGATTTTTATAAAACCAGAATAATTTATTGGGTAATCTTTTATGAATGTCTCTTACTGTATATTTTGTCTCTTATGAAAATAGAGTAAACATTTGTATGTAATTAATAAGTAGATCAAACGCATACCGGTTAAAGGTTGCTATCCACAATATGGTTAAGTATTGTTATTAAGAAAATACTATTAATACATTTAATTAATTAATTGTTTAGCTAATTAAAAACTTGATTTGCAAAAAATTCATAAAAATTTTACATGCATGTAATTGTAATGTGTCCACCATGTGCAGACCCTGTACAATTTACAGGACCATTTGAAAAGTTGAACCGTTTTGAACAGAAGGAAATTTCAGATACTGAAATTGCTATCTATAATACTATCTTGTCCAAAAATCAGGGAGTAAACTTACGAAAAGATGGAAATGCTATTCACTTCTGGGTTCAATACTAGGAATATGCCTAAGTTAAGTAAACTTGAAATTGAAAAATTACGAATTCCTTTTAGTAGAGCAGGAGTTGAGAGAAATTTCTGATATTTTAAGAAGGTTCTTCGACTTCTGACAGAAAAAAAAAAAACTTGGAAATACATTTACTATTAGATTTCAATACCTATTCTATTGATGATCTAGTGAATTAATTAAACTCTATGTCTGAGGAAAGTGACCAGGATATATAAGTTTTAATATAAAATATTTTAAAAATAAATAAAATTAAAAATCAACAATCTTTGGTCAAGTTATGTTCATAAATTAAAAGGAATTAAATAAAAGTGTTGTTACAATATATAGCCTATAAGAAGTTACTTAAGTAGTTATAGCAAAAAGTGAGTTTTTTAACATTGCCCATTTCTTGAAATACTGAAAACATGTGAGTAAATTTAACCAAAAAATACATATTTTGCATATATATCACTGCTTAAAATTTGCATAATTCTGATCGCTTTAGTATAATTAAGTATAAATTTTTTTCTTAAAAATTACAAAACTTCTTATATAGGAAAATCCTATAGAAACAGAAAGAAAAAACATGTACAGATGTTATATTGAAATAAAACAGTATCAGTGCTAAATTTTAGTACAGATATACCATTTTGGTTTATACAGGTTAATATGAAACAGTTTAACTTAGCGTTGTGTTTCCAATTTTTGAGATAAAAATTGTAAGTAAATTTGCAATTTTTATTACTTGTAGTAACAAAAATTTCTAATTTATTTGGTTTCTTTGTGATTTTTTAAATATGGATCTACATAAAGTAAGATCTTTTTTTGTACTGTTTAATGATAAATTTATCTAAGCGCATTTGATTTACTATTCAGTCTTTACAACAAGCATTCGATATTACATATTCATCAATTTTTCTTCATAATTTAACATTCTTTTCTTTTCTATAACTTCTAATTATAAAGTTACTTTTTGCTCTCCTTGGTTTCTTTCTTTTCATTATCTTATTTTTATTTTTTTAAAACAAGACTTACAAAACTACTGACTTAAGAAATACTTGACCTACATTTTAGAAAATACAAAATATAAAAATAATTAAATTTTTTTTCTAAAATGCGTAACTTTTTAATATATTTTTTAAAAATTAAATTATAAAATTAGTTTAATTAAATTAACAAAAATATACGCAAAGTCGTGATTATTATTCTTACAACTTTCAAGAAAAAAAGGTTAAAAAATAAATAAACAAATCTGCCAACTAACTGAAAAAATACAAGAGTCTGGAGATTAAGTTTTTTTTACTACGTTTTCGTCAAAGCATTGTTTATTTTTGTGGTATTAATTTATTATTTTCGCTAAATTTCGTGTCCTGACACAAGCCCGAAATGAAAAAAAAAGATCAAAGATCCGATGAAAAATAGCAGAAAACTGCAAGTTATAGCGGGAAAATAATAACATTTTTATTTAGTTTTTTGCATAAAATATTAAGATTTATTAAACAAAATATAAGGAAAAATATTTATTATTTAATTTTAAAAAATTGATGAAACAACTTGTATATTTTTGATGCTTTTAAATTATTAAAACAGTTACGAATTCTACGCTTTTAATTTTTTATATTGGAAGATTGCATAGAAGCTAATAAATAAAAAAAAACTAAAGATATTAATCTATAGTAACCTTTCAGTAAATTCTAGTAAAAGGAAAGCACTTAATTGATTATCAGTATATTAATTAGTTTCTGTAGAAAATTGCGCGTAATAAATCAATACACGTGTAATAAATTAAGCATATAATAAACATTAAGAAAAATTCGATTCGTATGGATGAAAAAATAAGAAAGCAAATGATTTTTTTTCTCCATATTTCAGAAGGATTTACTGTTTTAAGCAATCAGAGTACAAAAGCGGTGTCATACAGTGTGAGTGATGACGATCGGAAGCAATTGGAGGTAGAATGTTAGTGAAGTAGAGGTTATTAATCTCTTCAGAAACACTTCCTCCGGAAATCCCTTTAGTATCTACGATCTCAAACTAAGTCGAAGATCTGAGAGGCAAAATGACGTCAATAGGGAGGGAAATAGAACCAAATGGGGAATACCTGAGGTGTTTAATGGCTAATCGTTGGGGGAATCCTGACAGCGTAGGGAATTTCGCAATATTGTCACCTGTAAGATGTTCCTTAAGCTGGCTGCTGTTTAATTGAGTCATCTTAATCATTGAATAAGGCTACAAATGTATAGTGGTTAGTAGTAGCTTGATATATGAACTGGCAGCGCCCAATATTAATAATTTTAAACTCAAAATCTGCATAAACTGCATAAATGGCTATTTAGTACAATAAAAATCATTTTTATCAGGATGAGTAATCTTCTCTCCTTTTTTTTAATGCTATTTTTTTTGCTTTCCTAACAACATTTTCTTAGACATTTTGATAGATTATGTTCTTGACAGATTATTATTTTTTCACTCCCTTTTTTTTCTAGTCAAATAACCAGATTTGGCATGTTTTATCGTAGTATATGCGATATTAAAAGCGAAGTTTTGCCAAAAACCTGACAATATTTGCGAATTTTTTTATTATTATTATTATCGAAGATCCATACGACTTTTTAAAAGTCTGATTAATTTGGATTTTTTCTGTTATCCTTATTCTTAATTCCGCATTTTTCTAACGATTTATCGATTTTTTTCTGTTTGCTTTTTATATTATTAAGATATATAAAAAAATATTTCTTAATTATTTAAAACAGAACAAGCTTTAATTNAAAACATCAAAAGGACTCAGAAGCAAGACTTCATTCAAGTTTTATAAAAGCTGGAAACAAAATAAAAATTTATATAATACTAATAAATCCGCCGCCATTTAAAAAAATGTTTTAATTTATAATAAAATACAATTTATATAGCTTAAATAATATAGAAAAATTCTTTAAATCTCTAAATAATTTCGATAGAAAAGTCCGGTTAAAATTTTTGATTGAAAATTTAATGCCTTCTCCCAATATTGACATTAAACGTCAGGAGTGTGTGTGTGTATGTATGTATGTATAAAGTATCCAAAGGTTATCATATGTGTTCATTCAGAGAAGAGGAAAAATGAATTTATTGAACATGCGCAATACAACAATTGAACACATCCTGGAAAGATGCCAATTAGGTCATGTAACGAAAAGATATTCTTCGGAGTTAGTGCAATGTATAGCCACTTTTTAATGCACATATATCATCGATAATACGTCGTTCAACGTCGTTAATCGGGTAAGTAAATTTACCTTAATTGCATAATTTAAATTTGTAATTTTTAAAAAAGAGTAAATTTAAGAATTTAAACAACTTTAGACATCAAATCGTTCAGTTCCGGGTCAACTGGAAACTATTGCCATGTCTTCTAGCGGATGTTTCGAAGCGGAAAACTCAGGTCTCTTTACGACATCTAGCTGTCGTTAAAGGGACATCGTAAACCAACAGACTAATTGAAACAAAGTTGGGTCACGGTCTTGTCTGTCTATCTATAGAAAATATCTCACCTCTAGGGAAAACTTATCTTCCGTTTACTTTCTCGGCACATTCCTTACTACGTTTGATTTCTCTTCCTCGTTCTCCCTAAATCAACTTTTATTAGTATCCTGAAAACGTAAGAATACTTTATTGGACGCTTTTTCTCTTACTTTCGGCTGTCTACAAATTTAAAATACTTCGTTTAGTTAAGAGATAGTTAAAGAATAAGAAATACACTTCAGAACATCTTGAGGAATTGCAAAATTTTGAGTTTTATGCTTCTTTCCTTCTCTCTCTCTCAACTTTTCTTCTTCTTCTTTTTTTTATTCGACTTTGCTTTCTTTTTCTTATTTCAATCAGAATTTTTATCGCAAACTTTCTTTTTGTTTTCACTTTGTAGATTTATTTTTTCTCCTCCCGCTACAGAGTGAATCGTTAAACAATGCAATAAATGAGAGACGACGTATAGTACAGTGGATAAAATCGAACAGAAATAAATATCGATAGCAATATCAAGACTCTAACACGTCGATTTAGATACTAATTTCCGTATATTTATGTTATAATACATATAATTTCACGAATTAATGGAAGGTTTATACAGGTTAATATGAAACAGTTTAACTTAGCGTTGTGTTTCCAATTTTTGAGATAAAAATTGTAAGTAAATTTGCAATTTTTATTACTTGTAGTAACAAAAATTTCTAATTTATTTGGTTTCTTTGTGATTTTTTAAATATGGATCTACATAAAGTAAGATCTTTTTTTGTACTGTTTAATGATAAATTTATCTAAGCGCATTTGATTTACTATTCAGTCTTTACAACAAGCATTCGATATTACATATTCATCAATTTTTCTTCATAATTTAACATTCTTTTCTTTTCTATAACTTCTAATTATAAAGTTACTTTTTGCTCTCCTTGGTTTCTTTCTTTTCATTATCTTATTTTTATTTTTTTAAAACAAGACTTACAAAACTACTGACTTAAGAAATACTTGACCTACATTTTAGAAAATACAAAATATAAAAATAATTAAATTTTTTTTCTAAAATGCGTAACTTTTTAATATATTTTTTAAAAATTAAATTATAAAATTAGTTTAATTAAATTAACAAAAATATACGCAAAGTCGTGATTATTATTCTTACAACTTTCAAGAAAAAAAGGTTAAAAAATAAATAAACAAATCTGCCAACTAACTGAAAAAATACAAGAGTCTGGAGATTAAGTTTTTTTTACTACGTTTTCGTCAAAGCATTGTTTATTTTTGTGGTATTAATTTATTATTTTCGCTAAATTTCGTGTCCTGACACAAGCCCGAAATGAAAAAAAAAGATCAAAGATCCGATGAAAAATAGCAGAAAACTGCAAGTTATAGCGGGAAAATAATAACATTTTTATTTAGTTTTTTGCATAAAATATTAAGATTTATTAAACAAAATATAAGGAAAAATATTTATTATTTAATTTTAAAAAATTGATGAAACAACTTGTATATTTTTGATGCTTTTAAATTATTAAAACAGTTACGAATTCTACGCTTTTAATTTTTTATATTGGAAGATTGCATAGAAGCTAATAAATAAAAAAAAACTAAAGATATTAATCTATAGTAACCTTTCAGTAAATTCTAGTAAAAGGAAAGCACTTAATTGATTATCAGTATATTAATTAGTTTCTGTAGAAAATTGCGCGTAATAAATCAATACACGTGTAATAAATTAAGCATATAATAAACATTAAGAAAAATTCGATTCGTATGGATGAAAAAATAAGAAAGCAAATGATTTTTTTTCTCCATATTTCAGAAGGATTTACTGTTTTAAGCAATCAGAGTACAAAAGCGGTGTCATACAGTGTGAGTGATGACGATCGGAAGCAATTGGAGGTAGAATGTTAGTGAAGTAGAGGTTATTAATCTCTTCAGAAACACTTCCTCCGGAAATCCCTTTAGTATCTACGATCTCAAACTAAGTCGAAGATCTGAGAGGCAAAATGACGTCAATAGGGAGGGAAATAGAACCAAATGGGGAATACCTGAGGTGTTTAATGGCTAATCGTTGGGGGAATCCTGACAGCGTAGGGAATTTCGCAATATTGTCACCTGTAAGATGTTCCTTAAGCTGGCTGCTGTTTAATTGAGTCATCTTAATCATTGAATAAGGCTACAAATGTATAGTGGTTAGTAGTAGCTTGATATATGAACTGGCAGCGCCCAATATTAATAATTTTAAACTCAAAATCTGCATAAACTGCATAAATGGCTATTTAGTACAATAAAAATCATTTTTATCAGGATGAGTAATCTTCTCTCCTTTTTTTTAATGCTATTTTTTTTGCTTTCCTAACAACATTTTCTTAGACATTTTGATAGATTATGTTCTTGACAGATTATTATTTTTTCACTCCCTTTTTTTTCTAGTCAAATAACCAGATTTGGCATGTTTTATCGTAGTATATGCGATATTAAAAGCGAAGTTTTGCCAAAAACCTGACAATATTTGCGAATTTTTTTATTATTATTATTATCGTAGATCCATACGACTTTTTAAAAGTCTGATTAATTTGGATTTTTTCTGTTATCCTTATTCTTAATTCCGCATTTTTCTAACGATTTATCGATTTTTTTCTGTTTGCTTTTTATATTATTAAGATATATAAAAAAATATTTCTTAATTATTTAAAACAGAACAAGCTTTAATTTACTTCGATAAGAATTTTTTAAAAATTGGTGAAGACTAATTAAAAATTCACCAGAGGAAAAATAAAAAAATACTCATAAAAAAGAATTTTGCTATTAACTATTTTGCATTAATCCTTCCATTTTCCGGATATTGATAAATGGGTCCAAATTACGCCGACGACACAGTTTACGTCACAAAAGAAGTACAAAAATCAAAAAGATGATTACGTTATAAACGAATCAAATCGTTGGCTTCAAAATGATTTTATAAATTTCCTTAAATCGATAAGACGTCTGCCGTCATTGGCGAATACTACGTCATTTCCTGCGATAGATTTATTGAGAAAGCAAAGGTGATATAACGTCATTTCCGCTAAATAGACACAATTAATTGTAGAGCATGCGCAGCTGGGAAATGAGAAAGAGACTTTTTGGAAAAACGCCTTACTGGCGTCTCTTAGTCTGGAAGGGTTCGCTATTGCGGCAGGCGTCTGGCGTTTGTCTATCGTGTTTAAGAACACATTTACGACTCCAAACCCTATATAAGATAAAGGTAAGCCATTGTTAAGCAATTAACCAGCAAAGATCACATAAAGATAAACCTGGACCAAGATAGTTTTTCAAACCACAATCCCCAATTTCAATTGGATATTTAATCGCATTTTCTTTAAAAAAGGAAGAAGAAGAAATTTAAGTGCATAAATATGTAAAAATATCTCTACTTTTTTAAGAAAATTTTACTTATTTATTGAATAATTAACAATGTGTTTTTATCTGATTAAATTCGGACCTTTAACGTAAATAAATATAAAAATTTGATTATATATATATTTTTTATTAATTTTAATGAATTTAATACATTTTTTTTAATAGTCTTTAAATTTTCTAATCTTTAATCAAGTCGAAAGTTAATTAAACGTTTAAAATTATTGCGCTTACTTTAATTTTTGAGGAGTTGTTTAAACAAACTTTGATTTTTCCATCTCGAATTCTCTAAAGGTATGTCCGAGGGGGAGAGTTTTATTATTGATAACGCTTCTAGCGTTTTGATTTGTTTATACTAATTTCTCTAGGAAATTGTTTCGTTTTAGCTCCATAATTTACCACATCTGTAGTCTTGTCTAAAGCTAATTAAGCACAAGGTAGAAAGTCGTTCCAACTCGAGAACTTACGTCTTCCATATGCTTCCATTTGGGATTATCATTAGTTTGGGCGTGCAGAATGAATTCTTATCTCGCCCTTCGTGATAATGCTTCTCCGTAGTACACTAAGACAAGCAGGAGAAATAATCTTTTCAGGATAAAGAATAAGTCAACCACATATGTAATTAAAACTTTCCAAACTAGCGATAATGAGTGAATTTGCACGCGTGCCATGTCTAATAAGTGTATAATTTTGTAAATATAAATAATCCTCCGTAATAAATTTTATCGATTTACAGAAGAATAAGTTCTCTCTTTTTTTCTCTCTCTCTCTCTTCTTTGTAAGGAAGTTACTCAAAATCGAAACATTCCGCCTATTCAAATGGCGATTTTTTTAAAATTTAATTATAAAAAATAAAACTGGTAGAATTCTGAAATAAATTCGCATTTTACAATTGAATAGATTAATAAAAAATGTTAATGTACAGAAAATACGACTTTCTTGGAGTAGATGGAGTCATTATGAGCTTCAGTGGACAAAGAGAACATCAAAGGCAGAACTGATCATTAACTACTCCAAATGCAAATATATTGGAGTATAGTTTTCAGCTGTACTTAATTTTATTTAATAACAAACTTGGAAAGAATTCTTTGATGATAATAGCGGAAAATTTAGTAGGGCGTTGAAAAATGTTTATTTGTAATTTTTTTAAATATATTTTCTCCATTCTTTTGTTATTTGATGAGTATCATAAACTGTCAAAAATTTTTATTGATAGAGTAAACAAATTATGCTGTATTGTTGTTTGTTGAGAAAATTGTGTCAGTGATATGTTATTATTTTATTATTAATTCTTTTGAATAAACATAATTACATAAACTAGAAAATAAAAAAATGGCTTTTGTTTCGAATGAAGGAAATAATTTATTAATAATTTAAAGAAACCAATCAGATTATTGTTGATAAAATGTCTAATATTTATGAATATTTCTTATCAAATTACATGCCCATCAAGTTTATAATTTATCTGAATATTTTTACATATAGACACGCTTGAATTATATGATTCGTTAGTTCAACTGTACTCGAATGACTTCTCTTTAAATCGCATTTAAATATTCAAAAATTATTTATTATATTAGTACCATATAAAGCCTACAACTACTGTTAAATGAATATTTTAATGACAATTTTTTGAGAAACTGTTCGCATTATTATACATGCTACTTGATTGACACTACATGCAACTTATTTGCTAACTTTATATTTACTATATATATATATATGTATTAATCATTAAATGAATTCGTTACTTATGGGAAAACGGGATCATATCTGAATATGTTGATGTGTTATATACAATACGTGACAAGACGTCATAATTATATTGAACATTTTTATAAACAGCTATAACCTAAATGCACCGACTGCATGTCGTAAATATATTAAATACGTACAGAGAAACTAATTACTCTTAATCATATCACATTTTTATACAATTTTTGTACACGTTTATCACATTTGATGCAATTTCCATACAGGAATAGGGACCACGTGATTAGCATACGCTGATTTAAATCATTAAAAAAGGAACGTTTAAATTAACATAATCAAAACATTCCTTTTAATAAACATATTAAAATACAAAAGATTAATGCTCTGTAAATTTTTTGCCTTTTACTTTTTTTTTTTGTTATGATAATTTGAAATTTTGCATTCATACGTTTCATCGATTAGCATATTCGGTAGTTTATTAGCATTTATAAGATTTTAGCAACGACCCAAAGCAGATTTAATATGTTAGCGAACAGATTTATATTATTTATATACGGTGTTTTTTTTTATTGGTTAACATTTGAAATTCGAAGTAGTTCATTAGTCAAAATTGCATCACGTGCTCTTCCTCCGCCTCCTTATTGTGATGTTGATAGATTAGTTCTATTTTGATGCATCGTACATAGAAAAGTCACGAAGTTACTTTACTTTCTAAATAGTCTTTCTGTGTATGTATGTACTTGAGTATTTTTTTCTTCCTAGTGAGGCGCTTTGCCTCATGCATCATTCTTTTTCCGGTGGCTGACGCTTGGCGTGTCCTTCCACATTGGACAATTGCTGATCCGAGAGAAATCGGACGCTTGATGGAACAGGTCAATAACCTCCACGGCTTAAGTGGAAACTGGAAATAATATCCGCAAAAATTGTTAGCGAAGATCGCTAGATTCTTTAATTTCTCTTCTACTCCATGTATTGTCGTTAAGGAAAAAAACAACAAAAAAAAAAAGGATAGAACTTACACAAATTTGTTTCGCCGCACTCCACCATCTTAACTTGTCTGGTTTATTTCTAAAACATTTTCACAGAATCATTGACTTCATAAAGTGGATATGAATGTCTCTCTATATATATATTTTATCATAACCTTGATGGTTTCTTTCGCGGGGTTGTGAAAAATTTATCCGCCTACTGCAGGTTTTCTAAAAATAAGGAGACCTTTGGGAACCTCCAAGGATGTAAAGGTTTTTAATATTTAAGTTCCTTCCAAGAAAGTTGATAAGTACGTCCCAAGACCTGTATATAAGTCAATCAGTGTGGGGACACGCGAAATACTTTATTACTCTAGTTTTTAAACAGCGAGGAAAAAAATTTATATACTTTTACAATATGATCAACGACGGTGGTAGATTTTAGAGGAAAAGTTAAGAAAAAGATGGTATGTAAAATGTTATAGAGAATGTAGTAAAATTGAGATGATGACCAAAATCGCGTAAGTGTCCTGAATACATTTTGACAGCGTGAAAGAAGTTCAAAAATTGTATCGCCGACAAAAATCGATGAGGAAAAAGTCAGAAGTTAGGGAGTCACACGCGAATAAGGCCACCTGCTAGAACTTATATTCAGTATACCCTCTAGCATCGAATGTGGGTATTACTGGAGAAAAAAAAGAAAAGAAATCTGCTAAGGTGACTAAATTGTTCAGTAAAAGTGATTTCTATGGTGATAGCGAGAGACTGAGCTATTTCGATAAGAACCAACGGTAGTTCTTACACCTGACTCACATAGCGATGTTATGATGAAATTCGCCGAGTAAGTCAGTTTTATAAATGGAGAAAAACTTTTCATAAGGTTTTTTTTCCTTATTCTTTTCTTTCTTTCTTTTTTGTTGAGTGCGACCTCAATTATAGTTCGGAAAAAAATGAGGTAAACTGTAATTACTTTATTACTTGTTAGTTTTATTATTGAGAGTATTAAAATTGGTTAAATTCGTCGAGTTTCTAACAGTATCTTGGTAGTAAATGGCTGTTCTTTATTACAGTAGCCCCTCGTTATATCGCGCATACAAGGAGACAAACCAAGTGAGCGATATATCAGATGGCGCAATATAATCCGTGTATCTATCCATTATTGGATAAAGCGCTTTTATATTTGGAAGACATCCGAATGAACGATATAACGAGGGGCTACTGTAGTGCATCAGAGGTTTTTTTTTAATTACAGTAATTGTAATTTATTTATTTTGCATGATCAAGCGATGTTGATCGTGGAAGATGGTAAGATAGAAGATATTTAATATTGTTACGAATAAAAACGGTTGAAATGTAGAAATATTTAAATTATATTGACAGATCTATCCGGAAAAGATTAAAAATGGCATTAAATTTGCATTTTTTAAAGATCATATCCTTAAAAGATCGCAATAATTAAGTTATTAAACAAAGAAATCTTCAAGTTCATAATACGGATAAAAATTTGTGAAATTTAGTTAGTTATGTTACATTAAAATATCTAATATTTATAAATGATGCACCAGTGGTCAAGCGGTTCCGTTCCCTGAACACGGGGAGTTCGGATCCTGGGTTCGCGCCTCGCCAGGACGGGCTTATCCACTTGGAGTTTTCTGGGTTTTCTCCACGTCTGAAACGCCTGGATAGGGGCCAGTTACCCTTAAAAAGACCTCCCGGAAGGCATTTTCCCTAGACAGATCACCCAAGTGTTGCGTTGCTATAACTTAAAGAGATGAATTATACTTCTTGTTTTCATGTTCGTAAATAATCCTAGATTAAGAATGAGCACTATTCGTTAAATTCTTCATCATTATTTATCATTTTAAAAACGTCATTCGAGCGATGCTTGCTATTGGTCGATTTTAAATTTGAATTTAACGAATCATGCTCAAGTTTTATTTAAAATTTAAATATTTTTTATAATGTAATCGTATCAAAAAATTAATAAAGAGAAGAAATTTTCGTTAAAAAAATTCAATTAAAACTTGTAAATTTATCAACTACAAATTATTCATATTCCTTAACATTTGAAAAATCGATAATATTTACATTTTTTAAAACGAATTTAATATCTAGAACGAGTTTGTCATGCAAATTTAACTAACGAAAACTTATTTCGATTTTCGTGAGTTTAATCCCTCCTTTATTAACAAATTTATAAATATTTTAATAGCTTTTTTCATTATTTCTAATACTAATTTTCATGAAAAATCGATTGAAGAATTTCATGTCCTCCGTGCAAAAAAAAGGGACACTGGAAGATTCTATGCCATTTTACATATCTCTTTGCAAGAAGTTAAAGCTGATATTTAACTAACTAATCTGTTTGGCCGAGTTCGAAATTAATATTTATATTGCAAATCCTTTTAGAAACAATATCGAATTTTAAAATCTCTACTAAAAGCTCACAAATATTTGACTTGATCACTTTAAAAATATTTCGAACAGGCTGTAACTGTTGCAAAGGTATCTGAAAGTAGGTCAAATTTCAGTAGAAGTAGTTGCAAATATTATCGAGAGTGCAATTCTCACTTAAAGAGATTGCAAAACCCCGAAAAGATAGGGAATTTATCTTTATTTTTTGTGGGGGAAAAACAGTAAAACTATCAATATTGTATCTGGAAGGTAAAAAAAAAACATGTTTTGTGACCCACTATTAATGATAGGAAATCTATTAATGGATGCCTGACACAAGAAGTTGTACATCACTCCAAATCGCATCTATCACATAAAAGACAGGAAGTAAAACATAGAGATGGAAGGGGGAAAAACTAGCGCAGTCTTCACTCTACATATGAAATTTCTTTGATTAAACACACTTTTTCTAATTAATGTCATTAACAAGATGGACAACCATAAAAAAATAATTGCCTAACGTGTACTGTATCGGACAATTAAACACAAATAAGAAACGAATAATTAATGGCCTGTGATTAATATGGGACTTACGTAATTGGATATAAATGTTTTCTATGATCTTTAAATAATAAAAATGTTCGGCATGGTTAAATTCTTTATGAAATTAATATAATTTATCATTCCTGCATTGCTCTTATATTATGAAAAATGTAACTGTAACGTAAGAACGTTATTTATCATTTTAGAAACATCATTCGTCCGGTGCTTACTATTGGTCGGTTTTAAATTTGAATTTAACCAATCGTGCTCGAGTTTAATTTTAAATCGTCCAATTAAACGAATTTCATTAAACCGCGTGTATTTACATACGCAAATGAGAAATGTTTAATGGAATTTTGGTATTTATAAATTTTATTGGAATTTAACAAAGTAAGCATGAATGATTTTTTTCCTAGTTTTAATTTAACTTTTGCTTACGGCTGATTGGTTAGAATTAATCAATCGGAGTCGTCATAACAAATCTAATTGCATTTATATGTATTTCCAGAGTTTAAAAAAAATCAACTATTGATTAATTTAAAATTTGAATTTGATAAAATTTTTGAAATCAACAGTTGGATTTTTTAGAGGGAAAAGGGAAAACATTTGTAATACCATTTCTTTCTGATTTAATATGTAAAAAAAAGGAAATTTTATTATGTTCGATGGTGAAATGGGTTTTTTATTATTTGATTATCATATTCATTGTGTTTATTTTATTATTATTTTTAGTTTGAACAAAAGAAAATATTATTTTGCTAACGAACCAAAAAAAAAAAAAAAATCAAATTTAATTGCTTTACTGTATAATGCTACTAGGGAATACCAAAGTTCAATGGGATTCGTCCTCAATTGTAAAGATCTGATCTTATTAGTGCTTATAAAAGTACATAGTTGAGAAAGTTCACACATTTATCCAATTAGTAGCAATATATATATATAAGGTAAAAACTAAAAGTAAAAATTGAAAATTGAAAAATCTCGAGAAATTTCGAAAATGTAGTAAGTATTTTCAAAAGAAATTCTTGTTTTTGTTACGTTCTACACTTATAATTTAAAAAAATAAAATAATGTTGAAATTGCTAAATACATTTAAAAAAATACTTTGATAGAAACTATTTAGAAAAATTAAAATATATTTTAATACTTTGAATTAATTAGAAAACTTTATTATATTGTACGGCACGAATAACGAATGATCATAAATTTATAATAAAACACGTAACCAAATGAATTTTAATGAAAAACAAATCGAAATATCTAATAAAATTTTTTGATTTTTCAACTTGAAAAATGTGTTTAAAGTTTTATGTTATCACTTCCGGAATCTGAAAAATGTGCCGCAGTAAAATCGTATTGTCGATTGTTTTAATGACTTGGCGATTCCATTTGTGTAACTTATTCTACCTCAATTTTTTTCTACTTTTTAGAAAAAATATTTAATAATTAATTATTAAAAAATGTTTTTTAAAAAATAGATATGCAAACTTAATATCGCCATTTCTTTAATAAAATAGATTTTTTGAGGTTGTAGACGTTTATTACAAATAGAATATGGACTAGAATAGATGTTTAAAATTGCTTTCTCCTCTTTCTAATCAAACTTATGGATGAATGAACTAAGGATAATATAACCTGAATGTGATTCGGAGAGACAGAAGCAATTTCTAATTTTCAAATAGTGCTTGTATCGTTCAAGCAGAGTCATTTTACAGAAAGCTTCCTTTAAAATTTGAGTTTATTATTATATGATATATCAGACTTATTAATTTTATAGAGGTTAATTTTTTTATATTTATTGGCGTTAATTGAACATAAAACTGATAAAAATCAAGTTTATTAATTGAATTGTTTTATATTCAAAATTGTAGTGTCAATATAAAAAAAATTGTTTTAAAAATTAGTTGAAGAGTTTCTCTTACATTAAAAATAAAGAAAAGAATTGTTACGATTTGGATAGCTTTAGTCTTCATTCGAGTCAGGAAAGTCACATGGCCCTTAAATGCCCCTGAAAGAAGGAGTTTTCATCTCTTTCTTGATACCAAGTTACTATTGATTTTTTTCCTTCTTATACAGATTAAAGCTGCAGTATCCTCTTGTGAATTAAAATAATTGTATAAATAATAACATTAATGTAACAAAAATCTGTGTTATTAAATAAAATATTAAAGTTGAATCAATTTAATATATTAATTTTACTATTTATTATTTATAAAAATATGCTTTAATTTTATAATGAAAGACGTATTACATTAAAATTATTTTAAAAATAGTTTTTTAATTTGTAATATATTTAGGAATAAATCTAAATATGAATAAAGATAATTACAATCAATATTTTCTATCCAAATCAAGGTTTTTATTGATTGAAAAAATAAATTACTGTTATTTTTTTATTTGTATATATTGAACAATTCAAGATGAAAGCTATCAAATAGAATATCAATAAAAATAATTTTCATTTTAATTATAACTTTACTTTCTTTATATTCTTATATAGAATTTCTTTAAATATTTTATTATTTAATTTATTTATAATCCTTACACATGCGCTTATATATTTATATATTGCAAATAAGTTTCAGTTTAAAATTGTATTTTGTTCTTATGCTTTAACTTTAGCCAAATTTAATCTTAGGTTTATATAAGGAAAAAATCTTAATATTGCAACTAAAACAGTAGCTACGTTATTTTATTAAAGTGCAATATATCTTAGATTATTGGTTCAGAGAATAATTCGTAAGGAATTTCTGTAGAACCTGCCTAGTTTGACGTATCAAAAATTTTCACGGTGACATTTTCACAAGGAATGACGTCACTTTTGAGTTTTCTGCTGGAAGAAATGATAGATCGACTAAAGAAGTTTTTATATTTTTACGCTTTGGAATTTACCGCTCATAAAATGAAAGAAAATTCGATCTTAAAAGAACTGTAATGTTTAAAATGTTTTTTTTTAACACCCTGTCTGTCTTTGTCGAAAATTTCAGTTTGATTTTATTTCATTATTACGTGGGTCATGATGTCGAAAAAGAATGTGAGAAATTTCCTATGAAAAAGTTTAGTATCTCACACAATCCAGGAACTTTGTTTTGTTTCGTCATTCTTTGGATGTCAGTGGTGTAATTAATTCCTAACTGAGAACAGAATAGATGGCTTTTGATGTACAATGAAGGACAGACAAGCAAAGAAATAAAGAGAACACCTAATTCTGTTCATGTTAAAAATGAAGTTAAAAAAAATTACATGTTGACAAAAGACATTTTTTCCATCTGCTTTGTTTGAAAAAGAGACATTGGTGGTACTGTCCTGGTGGTATCGTTACACTATGTCTCGATAAACTTTTCTTTATCGTTCTCTGGAGAATTAACACCGACTTCATCAAACTAAAACATCAACAGTACACTAGAAAAACAACGTTGGGTAACGATACCCGAGGGTGAGCGACAGTAATTACTTACCATCTTATTGCATCTGGTATGATTTATACGAACCGTTGTCTTCCCAACTACTCTATGTCCCAAGACATTTACCCTACAATTGCCACATGTGATAATTCAGTTTGCTTTTCGACAATATGTCTTATGTTGAGGAAATATCTGCGATAATATAACACACTGATTTGAAATGTGATCAAATATCAGCTTTAATTTATATCCTATAGTGTTTATGAATATTTCAATTTATAAATTTTGTTTACAGTACAAGTGAACAAACAGTAGTATTGATCGAATTTTAGTCTTTTTAATTATTAAAAATTTAAGAGTAAATTTTAATAAATATTTTAATAACAAGAAAGTAAGGCTTAATTACATTATCTTTTTTATTTAATTTTTGCTGAATTTTCTATAAAATCACAGAATTTAATTTAATGGTAAGCTTTAATTTGTACTGAAAATTCTTAACTCAATTGCATTCCAATAGAAGTCTCGTGTGTAAAAGCAGAGAGGAAAAGGACGGAAAAAAAAATATTCATTAGAGTCATCTCGAGTTGTCTAGTCCGGAATTTCATTTCTAAATAATTGATTAGATCAGCCAAGCAAGAGTTTCTTTGCTTGATTTACACCATTCATTTCTTTGTCATCCATAAAACTTCTAGTTGGCCAACACCGCCGTAAAGTGGAACTTTGCTTCGTCCGGACATCTCGTTCATTCTCATTTACTCTGGCGTGACTGTCGCCAAAGACATCTACGACCAAACAGCACGTGCTTGGGAGTGACCTTGTACTGCCTCTGTAACGTCTGCTGGGATTGGAGAGAGACAAATTACCTCTACTATACTTGTAAGCTTTATGGCAAATAAAGATAAAATCTGAAGATTTGAAAGCGGAAAATTAATTATTGTTTTAAAAGAAGGGTAATTCGTTATAACATTCGTTTATAAACGTATATATAAATATTTGAATTTAGAATATTTTATTTTATTTTTTTAATTTTTAAATGATCATTTTTCAAGTTTAAATCGTTTTACGTTTTTGTAATTGATATAGGTGGCGTTGCTTTACTATTGAGGGCAGTGCATGTACTGTACATTACTAAGAATGAACTCTGCAGCAGCAGCGCCCTCACTCTCAGTACGCTGCTGATTGATCGCAAACGTTTATATATTTTAACTTTATACATTTATAAGGATGAATTCGTTACGAAACAGTCTGTATAATGTTACGATAAGCAACGCCACTTTAATATTATTGCCATGCTTGACATATCTTCGTGCTTTTTTTATAGTAATGTATAAAACACGAGTGAAATTTACAGCGAATTTTTCTTACTCGAAAAAAACTAATCTATGCTTCTACACGCTCGACTTTTAAAAAATATCTTAATAGCTTATTTTACGGCAAGTTTTATAGCTTTGAAGAAACAACCAAACGTGGAAAATTCGATACCTAAGAGGAGATCGTAATTTTATATTTTTGAAAGCTTTTTATTGTTCTATTGTTTTTAATTCTATTAACTTAATCACTTAATGTAATTTCACAGTTGTCGTTGTCTTTGAAATGTTTTCCTTGGGGATTATTGCGTAAAAAATATTTTAAACCGGCGACTTTTTTTTCTTTTAACTTTTATTCAATTATTTTTTACACTATGTTATCATGAAGCCCAAAATTATTTTACTCATATACATATCGTAATTTCTATAGTTTATACACAAATAGAGATAAAAATTTGGGAGCAGTTGCAGCTTCCCTCTAAGATAGTGTGCCATATGGACTAATTTATATGCAATGAGTTATCCTAGATAAAAGTTTCATTGGAAAGAAAGAAATGAGTTTCTTTTGGCAGAGAAGAAGACCTCGTATTTCTAAAATGGCATTTCGAATAACAAGGAAAAACTTTACTTACCAATAGAATAATTTTATTAGAGTTTAGAAGATCCCCTTGCGATTTTTAACTCCGGGATAGGAAGAATTCTCTTATCTAAAAATTCTGAATAATTTCCATAAATATTTCTACCAAGTTTTTATGTGACACAAGAGCAATAAACTTACTAGAAGCAATATCAATAAGTTTTTTTCCCCTAAAACATTGTACTAATCTTGTAGTAAGGACATTATTCATCAGATTAAAAATTCTTAAGTACAAACGTGTGCCGTACTTTTTCTGCCATTCTAAAATGTAAAGAAGAGAGACTTGATTTTTAAAATTCTATCTTTTATAATCCATTTGTACTTTACCCTGATCTAATTATAAACTTGTGACATTAATTGAATTAGACGTTAACATTGTTTTAATACAAAAAAAAATTTTTTTTATATTCTTAATTGTTGGATGGTAAACGGTCCTTTCATATTTATAAGTTAGTTAATTTTGTTTATTTAACAAATTATTTTCGAAATAAAATTAAAACTTATAGTCAATTTTTAAAATGGATGTTATAAAAATAATAATATAAATTTTTCTTTATTCTACCTGTAAGTGTCAAGTAATATTATACGAGCAACACTTTAGTAAGAGATAACATAGTTTTTGTCAGGAGTAATAGTATCCGACATTACAATTAGCTAAAGAAGAAGATGAACACGACATTAGTATCAGATAGATAATGACAGTTGCGATTCTAAGCCAGATGAATGTCCAGTATCAACTGTTACTGCCAACAATAGGATGAGAGAGGAAACATCTGTTCCTCTCAGCTTGTTGGTGCAATACTTTCTGTACACTATTTGGAATTGCCTGTTACCATATCTGTAATTATCTTCACTCAGTCAAGCTACGATATGAATGAATCTCTTTCAATAAGGGTTTATGGCATCATTAATTCATATATAGAAAATTATTTAAAGACATAAATTATTAAGGCGTGAATAACTTTTATTACACTCCAGTTAGCGAGGAATTAATTCCTTAAATATATCTTCATAAACAAATATTTTTAAACTATAAATTGAACAAAATTTTCTCATACGTAACTAATAATTTATATACAGAATTGAAGATTACTTTCTCATTTATATGGATTTGTAAGCGATTTAAACTAAAATATGATCCTCCTGTTATAATTTATGTTCATTCATTCGTAGCTTTTATTATTGTACCCATATGTTGTAGTTTTTCGTAAAAAATTAATTAATTAACTGCGGGTTAACGTAATTATTGGATATAAAAAATCAAATCGATAAAAAGAGAATTTATTTTCAACAATTCTATGTTGAACTCGTATGAACTACGATAAAAATTCCACAATAACGAATCAGTAAAAGAATGATATCAGTCTTCAATAAAATATAACGAATAGATCTTTATACCGACCATTTCCTGAAACCAAGAAAAAATATTCGATAATTTTATTGTGTCGAGACAATAACCAAATCCATTTTTCAGTCATAAATGGGGACATCCATACATTGGGATCTCTGTCTGTCAGTTTTATATTCCCGATTTAATTTTCCTCTTTTCAAAAATCTTTCAAGAATAACTGCTTACATTTTCTACTACAATCCAATTCCCGGTATAACGATTTATTTTCGAATAAATCTACAGATTAGTGTAAAATCCCTGAAAGAGACGTTGAATGCGGGATTTTGAAGCAAAATTTAATTAATCGATCGATTGCCGATAAGTTAGCGAACAATCGAATACCTTGATTAAAATTAGAGAAATTAAGCATTCATGCAGATTGCATAAATTGCCTTTGGCAACTTACAAAAGCAACGGCCGATATTAAACAAACTGTAAATCTGCGATTCAATAAGAACGGATTATAAGGTTTTCTTTACATGGTTTGTTACAATGACACCAATTTCCAAAGAGAGTTAATCATTACGGTCTTTAATATCTTTCCCCCAAGATTCAGTTTATTGTGATATATATACCACATAGTACACTTAAGCGCCTTAAATGTAAGTAGTTGTTGACATAAGAGATTTTATTTTGTAACAAACACCGCTGAGAAAAATGTCTGTAAATTAGCCCATCTTTATAACTAAACATTGTACGAAAAGCCCCCAAACAAGGTTCATTTTAAATACAATCTGTGGCATTAATTTAGGAAGAGAAGATGAAACAGTCGGCTACGGCGCACCAACAAATCCTAGTTTATGAGGCCATTTCACCTTCGGTAAGCTGTTCAGAACGAGTTTTCTAATGGCCTATAAAATCTGTTTTATTAAGTATCAACTGCCTCAGAGCTTGCCATGCAAACATACACAATCAATGCCCCGAATGTAGATATGAGGTCACACGCTTCTGTTTCAATTTTATGCCTTGGGAATAACTAACTCCATTCACTATTTTCAAATATATATATATTTTTTCTATTTAAGTTTTAATTTCGATAGTGTCGTGTCTTTACATCATATAAAGTAATAATAATTAGTTGAAGTTTATTTTTTTAGCAAGTATACATGATTTTTCTAAGGAAACTTGAGAGAAGTTCCGTTTGTTGCTGTTCTGTCTATATTTTTCTATTTGTTTAGACATATAAATTCTTTTTACGTGACTCTGAATTTACTAACTATATTTATACAGTAAATCTGTCAATAAATAAGAAAGAAATAAAGAAAAGTAAACATAATAAGAAAGATAGAAGACATAAAACTTGAAATCAATTTTGTTTACTTTGAATGGCTGAAGTAATCGAATTTTTTTCCAATTATATAGAAAAGTTTGCAAGTTACTTTAAACTTTATATCGTTTTTCCTTAGCTTTCAAACCACTCTTGTTAAAATGGCTGCCATTGAATCTAACGCACAACTTAACAGTTCATATAACATAATGACTACAAAGCACTTCATACAAACCTATCGCACTTTATCAAGACACTTTCGCAGCCAATTTTCAAATTACTTGACAAAATTATATCCAGAATATTAATAGAAATTGCTTTTATTACACAACCTAACGTTCAATCAACTGTTATTAAATACAACCTATGTTCAAGTGGACAGCATCATTGTGTTAATGCCACAAGAGCTATTAAAGTCAACACGTTTCGTTGCATGCAAATTTTGCTTATCAAATGGGGGAAACATAAAAATAATTACGTAGAGAATGAGAAGCGTTGCTACTTCGACCGTTGCCTAAAAGCAAAAAGAAAAAAATAAAAGAACACACCTTAATATTAAAAACATAAAAATAATACGATGTGCCAAAGAATACTTTGAATTGCTTAAAACGGCCATTTGCGAAATGACCCCTAAATTCCTTGTTCAGATACTTGCATGTAACCAATAAAAAAGCTTAATGTTTGTCAAAACGACTTTTCTATGTACTTTATTACTGTCTATTGCTTGTTAAACATCGCTTGTCTCCATTATCAGAATGTCCATTAGTGGTTGATACACGAGAGATAGTTAAAGTCAACTAATAACCGAAAACTTTTGTTGAATATTTATGAATTGTTATTTAAAAAAATAATAATAATAATAAAAATTAAGTCATACATCAACATAATTAATGAAACCTGTTCTTAAAAGAAGGCACATAAATTATTATATATGTAATTCTTTTATTTTTTTTTTATTGTGATGAAAAGAAAAGTGTAATTTGTTTTCTGGCATTGATCGTAGTTTTGAAGCTATTTTTATTTTTCAGCCATTAAGAATGTATTGTTGTAAAAATAAACATTCTAACTTGCATAGATAATAATATAGTAAAGCAAACAATGATAAATAAGACATTTGACACTCTGTAATGACAATATTTAATATAAATTTGCAATTTTAGAAATTACACTTTACTGAATTGCAGATATCACGCTAACTATAATTGCTTATACTTTGCATTTATCATATGATGCTTTATGTCCTTTCATCAGCTGAAATTTCATCTAGTTTTATTTTTTTTTATTACTGATTTCTGTCTTATAGAACGTGAATAGAATAACGATGATCATATTTATCCCTCGCAAGTTACAAAATAATTATAACTTTTTAAAACAAATAATTATTCATAAAAATGTTACTAAATTCTTTAATTGTTAGCGACCAAATCCGTATTTTTTTTCTTATTTTTTTGGGTAAGAATTTTCATAATAAAAATGGTGTTTTATAGCTAATAAAATTTTTATAGTTTTCTTTTGTGTAGCGAATAGCTTTACCATGTATTAAAAAGTATAACTTTTGCTGTGCATAATAAAATTATGGCTACTAATTTACGTCGTTACATTTAATGTATTGTGACAACTNCAGTAATTATTTCTCAGACACGTGCTTTATTCAAACATACCCTTTACATTTATGTTTGTCTCTTTGATTTATGACTGATTCTCGATGGTGTAATCTTCTCTCTGATGATTATCGTACATTTTACAAAAGTTTTGATTTTGTATAACATCTTTTTTTCATTTTATTTAATTAATTTTTACGTTGTTAAAAATCATGTTTGTGTTTTTAACAAGAAAGTTTGAATATTAAGTTGAGAGAGGAGAGAAGAAAAGAAAAGGGGGAAAAAAACATGCTTCTGATGTTAAATTTGATACTTGTGCTTCTAGCTGTTGTATACACTTCTTTTAATTAATTTTAAGAAAAAAATAAGATTAATTATTTCCTTAAAAAATATGATAATTGATGTTTAATGATGCTATAGAAAAAAGGGAAAAATTTTAAATTTTTTATAAATTTTTTTTTCGAATATACCGTGAAGAAATAAAACTTTTTATATTAAAAACCTTCAAAATATTGTGTAGAAGCAGTTATTTTGGCAAATGGACTAAGCTTTTTTGCACGTAGGAGTCTTGTAGCATCTCAATTTGTCTTCGTGTTTGCCCTAAGGATTGAAACAACAAGATTCAAATAAATATTCAAATGAAAATATCTCCATTAATTACATCAAATTCACTTTCGGATTTTGATTTCAATTAACTAATTTTCTGAAGATTTTTGTAATTACAGCACCACAACAACGACCTTGAAGATTGGAATAAATTATCAGAAACAACAGTGAGGAAAATGTGATGCTTTTAATATAAAATAAATAGTTTTATATATTTAGATTTCTTCATTAAAATTTAATTTTCGAATTTAAAATTGTTTAAAAAAATCAAGCATATTCCAACGTTAAACATGTAGTGAACTTTTTCCTCCCCTTTACATTTGTATGTAAATTTATTATGCTGCTTATCTGTCTTTTCTGTATTCTCATTCATCTTCTATAATATAAATAAATGTAAAATCGATTAATATCATTATTTCTACATGAAGAATGATGTAGAAGTTAGTTAAATTCATTAAAGTAGATGGTGGTTTCTCTGATAAAATTTAAAACAGCTTTTTTAAATCGGATGTTCTATGTTTAATAAACCGTTTACAGCATTCTAATACATTACTACGAATATTTATTTATTAATATTGCATTCACTTGTGTTGATTTCAATTGGTTAATTGAGTTATGGTCTACTTATACTATGGGAAAAACGTCACAACAGTTACTTTTTGCCTGTAAAGTATATTTTTAAAAATCTTGGCATAAACTTCAAATTTTTTTCTGCAATTTTTATATCGTCTTCACAATTTATAAGGATTATTTAATTTTATTTCAGTCTTGGATGTATTTTATATAACCAAGAAATTATTTTTCCTCCATAAATTTTAATTTAACGTTAATGCTAATTGTTTTAGAAATTTTTAATATATTCTTCTTTAATAAAAAGAAGGAATAATTATTGTAGTGTAGCAGTTATGGAATCGATTATTCTTATGTGGTATCTAATTTATAACCTCCAATAATGGCCACCTCTAAACGGCGATCGAACCTCTATTTAAGGCCACCTCTAAACAGCTGTCATTTTTTTCAGGTATTTTTTTATTACAAAAATGTATGTAAAGTAACTTCCGACCACCTCCAAACGATGACCATTTTTTATGTTCTCGTCAGTGGCCGTTGTTCAAAGGTTTGACTGTAACTAAATTATTATATTTTTTGTTTTTTTTCCCCCTCTCCTGATATCGCTCCTTATCCAAGTAACCGGATGACATTTATTCAGTGTTCTGTAGGGACTGCTAATTTAGAAACGATTAATTTTAATCTTACGTTCGTATAATAATCTGAGATTGATTTTCTTAATAAACAAATAACGTAGAAAGCATAAAAATCTTACCGTAAACAATGTTTACGGTAAGATTTACGATATTTATTTCTTAATTTGTTAATCGTTTTTAATCGGTAATTTAGTAATTGCAATTAATCAAATTTATTCCATTATTATACAGTGAATGAGAGGAACTTTAGTGTGCCTGTTCGGTCGTCTGGACGTAAACATTTTAAATCGAAACTTATTAAATTTCATCCTCCTCCAGTCAAGATGTTACTCCAATTAGATAAACTCTTGATACTTCTTGTCACTTTTTTCGTCCTTAGTCCAAGTAATTTTATATTGGGTTAATTTGAAAACGTATTGCTAAACAGAAATGATTCAATTTATAAAATAGAAAATATAAATTTATAATTTCCATAAGATTCGTTTAATTATTCGTAATATTATCTAAATTGTTATTTATTTACGTATTAATTTAAAAACTAAAATGATAAATGGAAAAATGAAGTTTTTATTCGTTTATTTTAAAAAATATTTAATGATAAGATGAATAAATTTTGCATATTTTGGCTCGTGTTTTTAGCAGTTTGTGAAATTCTTATAATCTTAAAGTCTTGTCGAGTCGTAAAATTTTCAAATAAATATAATTTATAATAAAATTAAAATTTAATATATTAATATTAATATAATTTCAATAATTTGGGTGATTCGATTACACTTTTTTAATTCAGAATATAGCTAAAAAGTATTAAATTATAAACGGTAATTGTTCTATACATTTTTTAAAAATTATTACATGTTAAACTTTTAATTCTTCGCCTTTATTTTCCATATATTTTTAAATAAAGAAATCTTTTAAAATTAATATTTTGTTCTAAATAATTAAACATTTAATTTGTTAATTAGATAATTTTTATATTGTACCGTTTACTTGATAGGAAGTAGTTAAGTAAATTAGTTAAATGTATTTATAAATAGAATAGTAATTTAATTTAAAATAATTTAAATATTTAATATTTTCTAAATAATAGAATATATTGAGAATATTATTAAATTATACATAAAAAATTGTTGGTGACAAGACGAGATAGTCGGATGGAAACTAGTGTCGTGTATCTCTTATTTTCTGTTGGGATATATAGACCCCACCAAAGACAAGTAGATGTCATTCACTGTTATTATATACTGTTGGAGTGATATGTAGCCCTGTTTTGTTTGTGAGTGTTAACTTTGACAGTAATGAACCGTTTCTCGACGACGACCTTCTAATGCCATACGCAATGATGGGCGCATTTCTTGCCGAAATTTTTGTATAAAAATACACAAAATTACAATAAATTTTTATTAGGATCCTTCGCACGTTGGCTCATTATTTATAGTTAAAAAAATTTTTTTAAGATCTTTATCAATTTCGACAAAATATCTTCACGTATACGAATCATTTCGTAATTTTCTCAATTGGAAATTAAATTTAAACGTTTAAAACAATATTAATATATGTATTTTGTCTTTTATTAACGAAATTATTACAATATATATTGATGAGATTTAGTGTAAAGTTAGAAGCGAATTTTTAATGAGTGTTTAATGATTAATGGGCATCGTTTTTAAGATGCGATTATCTTATTTTAAATAGTTTAAGAAAGTTATTTCACAACATCGATAATTGGCTTTATTTTTGATGAAAACTTTAAAAAATTAGACGAGTTTAAAGTTCAAGATGTTAAATAAAGCTATTTATTTCATCTTATAGGCCTATAAATTTAAGCTATTAATTGTGTAAAATTAACATATATTTAACATTTTAATAGAAAAATAAAGTTAAATATTTTTAATAGGAAGTACTATAAGCATTTTTTTTTTTTTAATGTTTAGAATAGTTTTGCATAATTTCAATATATCCCGAGAATGTAAATCTCATTCTGTGGACAAAAATTCCTAAAGAATTCCATATATTCCTGTTTTCTCGAGTGATTTTTTTCGTTATTAAGATATGAATTGAAAAGAAAATCGTCGATTTTAAAGATATGATTAATGGTAACTAGTAAAATTAATTAAAAAATCGTATAAAAATGAATTATTTAGACACGACATTGAATATATTCCTTTTTAAATCAAGAATTTTAATGAAAATTGAAATTTACGAAGAAATTCGAAAATTATTCTTTGCCATGTATTTTATGAAATATTCGAACGTCATGTAAAATTTTAACAAGATTAAAATAAATTTTCTGCATTCATTATCCAAAATTACATTGCATTTTGTTGTTTTGGTGCAATTTTATGTGTTTATTAATGCAATAGTTGTATTATAGGCTATTGCTTCCGAGAAAAAGTCTTAACAATTACAATGACAAGAAGTTTAAAGCCCCACCCGAGCCCCACAGATTTTTTGGGTCTCCTGAAAAATTACTAAAATGGACGTAACTAGTTTTGGGATGGAGCTTTACAGTTATAGTATCAATTTGTTATATTTTTATTTTAATATATATAATTTAAATAGTGCAATATTCTCTTTACTCTGTTATAAATTTATAAAATATATTAAAAGTTTATTTCTAATTGAACTCTTGTGAATTTGGCATTTTAACCTTTTTTAGTAGACTCCTCGAGGTGTAAAAAGTTTATTCTCATTTACGTTTTAATTATTAATTTCAAAAATGAATATTTTATCTCAAATTATCGAGTTTTAATATCGTATATTAACGCAATATTAAATTTAAAATTCTTAATTTTCTTTCGAATGTTTATGAATTTTCATTGTCCAAAAATATCTCATCCAGTTGAAGAATTTCTAGAGTTTCTCCATAATTATATTTGAGGCTAGAGATAGAAGAGATTCCACGATTAAAATGGTTTTACTTTCATTTAAGAAAAAAATTTCTGGAGTAAAAGTCCATCACATCTCGTCGATTATATATATAAAATTCAAAAATAGCGATCGACGTCTCAAAATGAATTTCATATACTTTACGATAGGCTTAATTGGGAAACCATCATTTTTCAGAAATTGGGCAGATCTTATAAAAATAAGCACCCGGATAGAAGAGGAAAAAATTTGAAGAGGACCATCCATCTATCTCGACGTCTGGCTGAAATTAATGACAAAATTAGACATTTCCATTTATTGTCGACGGTGATGAAAATATGGCATGCCTTCGCCACATCCTTCACGACTTAGAATGCATCCCACACGAGAACTTCTACGTAATAAGCGACTACCCTCCTATGAAACGAAAAATCTTTCCTTCTAACGTAAACTCTATAAAAATTTCGGTTAACGTCCTATTTTTTATTTTTTATCTTCTCGGAGGCCCAGCCTTGTATCGTTATATCTTAAATAGGTCAATTATTTATGTAGCCTAATTAACCAAAAATTATCTAATAAGTATTTTTCGACTTCAACATCTTTTCGATAATCGTTTATTAAGTAATCGTTAAGTCTCCGGTTATGTTATTACTCCAGTAATTGGCCCGTTTACGGCGATATTTCCTCATTCTCCGTCCAGGAAGAAAAAAAATTCGTTTTTAATGGCCATCTCCATTCCGGGACAGAAACACACAAAAGATTTTTAAATATATTTACAATTAAATTGACTATTTAAGTGAAAATTAGCATAGAGAAGTCTCCCCACTCTTTTGTAATCCTTAAATATTACAGGAAGTATCATCATCCTGGTCTTTATACGTCACACAGGGGTAGCATTTGTTTTACAGATTAGACTGAGAAATGCATTGTCTCTTCGGTAATTAAATACGGCTGCCCGATTTATCTCGTGTCCAATTTATTTATTTATTTATTTATTTTCGGAATTATCACGTTATATTACCCGACTTCCTATTAATTTGCATTTAATGCGCTGTTCTTTTTTTTCCTCTTTCTCCAGCTGGTTTCTCACCCGTAACCAGAAAATTAACTTTTTTATTATATCCTAATTTTCTTACATATCTAGTCTTCAAAATAAGCGACGTTGAATAAATATTAGATGTCGAGATGTGCACGGCCCAATGGACATTTGTCACGGTGTAGTCACCAGTTATAGGGACGTGTCACGATAGAACCGGAAACATCACGGAGTCGGATATTAATTGGCGGCAATCGAGCAGTCACCTGGCCCGTGGATATGCACGACACCGTAATTATCCGGTGGGGTTTGCGTGCCCGGGGATGCCTTATTAACTAGTCTGCTCATTAACCGTCTTCGAGCATAAAGATGATTTATATCTTCTACCATTGTTGATATTTTTCATCTCGGAACCAACCTCCCCAAGTAGAGACACGGCACAAGTTTAGTTTTTTTTTTTAGTGTAAGATTTTAATTTTCGTTGTGGCATGGTAATTCGAATTGCCATTTTAATGATAGAGTCCGTCTTCGAGTCTCTACCTCGTCGCGTCGTTCGTATCAATTTTAGTGCCGTTATTAAATTATGAAGAAAGTGGCGACCGCGACCGTATTCCTTCTGTCGGAGGACGTTTATGGCTTCATTAAATCGGAATGGACGATGCTAGCTAGAAAGAAGGGGCCGGAAAGTTACTCTAGAAGAGGCAAAGGTCGCATGTCCGAGGGACGACGGATAAATCTTAGGGGTGTGAGGGAGTTCCGGTATGTATAATTAACTTAGTCGTAACGCGAAGTAAACGGTGGGCAGGTTATAGGGGTGTGGTTATTGTCAGGAATGTTGTAGATGATGGATTACGCTTCATCACGTTGTCAGACTGGACCGCTTTTTTTCCCCCTTCTCGCGATAGACATTGACGTTTCCGTGATTGTGGTGACGTCACGCAGACACGTAAAGTGAGAGAAGCGCGTAGTTGAATGGACTGTGGCGATTGTCTCGTCGATTAATCGCTTAGTTAAGGACATCGACACGTTCGGCTTTAGCGCCTCTTCGTAAAAGAAACAATGGATACGCATGAATTAAACATGGTTAATTAATCGTGTTTCCTCCGGGGACAAAAGCGCGCCATTTTATTTATTATGCTAAATAGATCGAAGAGATTAATTACCGCTTTCCTATTGATAAAACCAATGGTTTCTTTACTAATTATAAAATTATCTCGGGCGATAAAACGAAACGAGAGATTTCGCGAGTAGGAAAAGGCGTTTCCGAAATCTAACAGTTTATTTTCTGAGATAAGATTGCATTGTTGATTTTCTTCGTGCTTTATCGCTTTTTAAACTGCTTTTGCCAAAAGTACAGAAGACTTTTTTCTGTATAGTTTAGGTCGAGGAAAACGAATTCAAATCTTGTTTTTTGTGCATTCGTTTCGGATCTTTATCGCCATTCTATTAATTTTTGAATGGTGATATTTATATATTTAGAGAAATTCGTAAAATGTCACGTGTATATAAAATACCGGGATCTATTTATTTTGTCACCTGTCAGGTTCTTACGTGTATTTTAACTTTTTTTACTGTCCGCCTATGCATCATTCATCTGTTACATCCATTCTACCGGATTATCTCGTGTTTATTGCTATAACAATGCATTGCATCTCGAAGTCTTTAAAAAGTAAAATATATTTTTTATGGTAAATGAGAAAATAAACTCATTTTATACTATTAACGAGTATCGAACCATTTAATCCACAGTTGAATTTAATATCAATTTTTACTTACCCGGCTGTTATGTAACTGGGAAAGTATGGCGATCCGTCAAAAAATAACCCCTCAAAATTTTTACATTTTTGGATTCGGGATAATTGAAACTTCTAGAAATGCAAACAAAAATTGGGGGTTTCTCTCGTATGTATGGATGTTGGTTAATGTGTGTGTTTTATGGGGGCACAATTTTTTTTATCTTTTTTGAAGCTTAATAATTCCTGTGCCTTTTGTCGAAAATTTCTGAAATTTTGCAGGGAGGTTCGTGTAATAGGTGGAAATGTTTCTAGAAATATTCAAGAAAATCGGACAATTGATTCGGGAGATATGGCCCCACCTCCTTAATATCTCTCGAACCAATCTGAAAACTTAACGGTAATGGTAGCAATTATTAGGGACGAAAACAAATAAAGAATGCCGAGAAAGTCCAGCAAGAACGTCACCAGCTTTTTTGAGGTAGATAATTACTTAAATTTCATATTATATACAGATCTAATCCTATCCTGGTTTGCCAAAGTTCTATAAATAAATTTTATTGTTTTTTTATTTCGTTTTAAAGGAAAGCATATGAAATGTTTACGTAATTTAAATTACACAACGAAATAAATTTGTTTTTTTAGGACACTCGATAAATTTAAAGAATAAATTTGAATTTTTTTTTCTTTTCAAAGAGATCCTAATGCTATTTAAATTAAGAAACACGGATGCACGCTGATGCTTTCTTATTACAAATTCCAGCATTTGCAGTGGAAATGATCACTCGAAATAGTGAATTCTGTTGGTACTTTTTTTTAGTTTATATTCATAGGGAACTATTGGTATACCGAATGCTTCAACCTAATCTTTTGAGAATTCACTATATCGAGTGTCCACTGTATAGGACACACACACTCGTATATACAAGTACACGACATTATGTGAATTTNAAAAAAAACAAATCGATTAGGATTAATCATAATTAACTTTCCTTTACCTCATTATCGATTAATCTTAATAGGGAAAAAAGCATCGATTAAACTATTAAATCAGTAGAGACAAATAATCCGATCGATAAGTTATCGTCATGTATTTTCAGAATTTATCATAACCAGTCGCGCAGATGTTACAAAGTCGAAAATCATTCTTTTCCACTTAATCTTCCGTTATTGACAATGTTCCCTTTCATATCTAACCACACCGAAGCGTTTAACAAACATAAAAAAGAGCGTAGACATTTTAAAAAAAATGGCACTAACAAAGTTTGACAATATCCATCATTCGATCGGTAGGATATTCTTTACATAGGTAAACGACTTTAATGGCATCTTATCTTCTTCTTAAGACGAATTTAACGAAGTCTCTAGGTGTTTTTACGCTATTTAAATATTGTTATCGGTGGTATATATATATAAATAATATAAGGGATATTGATTCGAATTTTTAAAATAGAAAGAATAAGAAATTCATTATTTAAAGATATCGAGAAGATCGTAAATGCTTCTGGAAAAATTTTAAATTTTTTATAAATTTTTTTTTCGAATATACCGTGAAGAAATAAAACTTTTTATATTAAAAACCTTCAAAATATTGTGTAGAAGCAGTTATTTTGGCAAATGGACTAAGCTTTTTTGCACGTAGGAGTCTTGTAGCATCTCAATTTGTCTTCGTGTTTGCCCTAAGGATTGAAACAACAAGATTCAAATAAATATTCAAATGAAAATATCTCCATTAATTACATCAAATTCACTTTCGGATTTTGATTTCAATTAACTAATTTTCTGAAGATTTTTGTAATTACAGCACCACAACAACGACCTTGAAGATTGGAATAAATTATCAGAAACTAAATTCTTTAATTGTTAGCGACCAAATCCGTATTTTTTTTCTTATTTTTTTGGGTAAGAATTTTCATAATAAAAATGGTGTTTTATAGCTAATAAAATTTTTATAGTTTTCTTTTGTGTAGCGAATAGCTTTACCATGTATTAAAAAGTATAACTTTTGCTGTGCATAATAAAATTATGGCTACTAATTTACGTCGTTACATTTAATGTATTGTGACAACTCATAATTCATTAAACGTATAAAAAACATAATTCGAGATGAAACATTTTTTCCTTTATAAATTTACGTTTAACATTAATGTTAATTATTTTAGAAATTTTTAAATATATTTTATTTATTAATAATAGATAGTTGCTCTATAATATACTATAGATAGATAAATTAATCTAACCTTATATAACCAAGAAATTATTTTTCCTCCATAAATTTAAATTTAACGTTAATGTTAATTGTTTTAGAAATTTTTAATATATTCTTCTTTAATAAAAAGAAGGAATAATTATTGTAGTGTAGCAGTTATGGAATCGATTATTCTTATGTGGTATCTAATTTATAACCTCCAATAATGGCCACCTCTAAACGGCGATCGAACCTCTATTTAAGGCCACCTCTAAACAGCTGTCATTTTTTTCAGGTATTTTTTTATTACAAAAATGTATGTAAAGTAACTTCCGACCACCTCCAAACGATGACCATTTTTTATGTTCTCGTCAGTGGCCGTTGTTCAAAGGTTTGACTGTAACTAAATTATTATATTTTTTGTATTAATTTTAATTATTTATAGAACTTTAATAAATATATTAGCATTCCTTGTTTAATATTTATAGAAATGATGATGCATAGTTTAACCTGACTTCATCAGTACCAATGAGATATTTATTATTATTATTATTATTATTATTTATAAAGAATTGAAAGGACATACATCCGTAGATTATTTCTGACTAAAGTTTTAAGAAAGTTTGAAAAAAATTTAATATCTTTTCTAGAGAAAGTTCGCTAGAGTAGTTTGACGTTGACGTAATATTCTATATATAAAAATATCATCAGAAAAAAAAACAGCATTGTTGGAAATATTCATTTATGGATAATGTTTTTTATTAAATTTTTTATATTAAAAATTATTTTAAAATTGGATT
>NW_019384319.1:75854-143474 GCF_000671375.1 Centruroides sculpturatus
ATATATATATATATATAAAATTTTATTACATAAAATAAATATTTTAAATTTATAACCTATATAAACTCATAAATATTACATTTTATGTTGTAAGTTTTACATAAATTACAACTTAAAAGGTTAAAAATCAATTTTTTAGTATAAAGTATAGAGAATTAGTGGATATATTTAGACATTTTATAGTGTCATATATTATATATTTCAAATATGATAATTAATCTCATTAAAAATGATAATTTTTTCCCCATTTTGTCCAAGTAACTTTTTTCCTGTTTGGAAAATTGTTACGTACCCGTTATCGAAGTCAATAAAGTTATAATTACGTGACAAGGAATAAATGAGAGCAATTGATTAGTCCATTTGTTTCAGTAATTATTTCTCAGACACGTGCTTTATTCAAACATACCCTTTACATTTATGTTTGTCTCTTTGATTTATGACTGATTCTCGATGGTGTAATCTTCTCTCTGATGATTATCGTACATTTTACAAAAGTTTTGATTTTGTATAACATCTTTTTTTCATTTTATTTAATTAATTTTTACGTTGTTAAAAATCATGTTCGTGTTTTTAACAAGAAAGTTTGAATATTAAGTTGAGAGAGGAGAGAAGAAAAGAAAAGGGGGAAAAAAACATGCTTCTGATGTTAAATTTGATACTTGTGCTTCTAGCTGTTGTATACACTTCTTTTAATTAATTTTAAGAAAAAAATAAGATTAATTATTTCCTTAAAAAAATATGATAATTGATGTTTAATGATGCTATAGAAAAAAGGATGTTGTCTGTAAACAAATCTATGGCTTCGTTTAGTATGTTCCGTTATTATACATACATAATAAATGAAAATCGTGTATAATTCAAACATCTATCTTGTTAATAATGCATAAAATTGAGTAAGAATTAAGATTTTCTTTAGTGAATTTGTAAAATTATTATATATAAAAATTATTGTTAAAGTATAATAAGCGTTAATTGTGCAGAAATATAACTTTATTCTTCTTGTCACCTTATAAAACTTTATCTTTTTATACGAAAAAGTAATCATTTTTGTTAAAGAACAAATTATTCTCGTGCAAACTTAACGGAAAGAATTAACGTCGACATTATAAATTACCAGACACGAAAAAGTCATAAAAGACGAAACGATATCCAAGAACACTTTTAAAATATAACTTAAACATCCAGAAGCATAAATTAAACACAAACTGCCAACATTCAGGAAGTTCAAAAATATGACTTTTGCAGCTTTTGATAACTCAGCATCATACCAACGATAGAATAGTTACTGTATCATTTAGGAAGCACAGACAATTAAAGAGATAAATATTCGGAATTCCTGCAACTACCTTGTAGTTTATACAACAGAATTAAGCTTAATTTACGCCACACTCGATACCTGGATGTGCCACTAGTGAGTAATTCTCCTTGGTCGATCATTAATCGTGATGTATCTATTAGTGCACTTCTGGTGACAAACACGACATTTACGGAGAGAACGGCCATTCCTCTCTTTTACTGGTAAATGTTAATCAGACTAAAGAAAGACTTAACCGCAAAAGAGATTAAAATGAATGTGGCTTTACAGCTATGACGATAGAAGCACTAAAAATTCATTATGTTAGTCAGGCAGTGTGAAATGACTCCGTCTGCCATTAGCTCAGTTTGGATAAGTTTAATCAAGTTTTTATCCTCTTCTACTTATTTTCTGGATTTGTTTAATTTATAAATGGGCCGTAGTTAAGCGATAGAAAAGCTGTCGCTAACAGAAAAAAATATATATAGGCCTATATATATATATATATATATATTCTGTTATGTCAGGTGTATGCGGTAATCAATGGTGCCTGCCTGTCTGCAGTCTATACATTCGTCCGACAGTGAGGCTTCCAAACTCACCTACAGACCTTACTACGTCTATAATGATGATATCTTGCGAATTTTTGTCAGAATTCAGGTTAGTAACTCATATTTTACCACCCTCTCCTTATATTAAACTTCATCCGAGAAATTTATTACTAGCTCCATTTTCATGTAGAGCGCATGAAAGTATAATTTGGTAAAATTTACAGCTTAAATGTGAAAATTCGCTATTGTGACCATCTTGGAAGTAATATTTTTAAACGCGTTTTGACCTTCTACTACATGACAGTTTTTTCTTTTTTTTATTCTGTTATTATAAATCGAAGTTTATTAAAAAATTTTCGTATCTAAAATAGGTATTTCTGTCGGTTATAAATCCTGTAAAATCGAACGATAAAGGGTATTGAGTAGCATGAAATATCGTTATGGACACAAATCGCTTCGGTTTATATATATATATATATACTACTAAGAGCATTGGCACATTTTGGTGTCATTGGTCTTCTCGACGTTACCTCCATCTAAAATGTCAATTGCTACTAGATGTTTAAATATTGAAATTTAAACAATCTATCAACTTAGAAGCCTTCTTAACTTATAATATCCTTTACAGATCTCTTAGCCTCTTCAAACTTTATCGACTTTAAGAAGATTATACGATCGTGACCGTCTTGGATCTAATGCACTCTTACGGATTTTCTCTTTTTTTTTATATATATACGTAGCTGAATAGATTCTAACATCCGAGATTTTTATTCTAAACTTACATATTATATATATAATATTTCAGTTGTAGAAATTATTTTACGATAAATATACCTTTTTTATCGCCTTCTTCAGACAGAAAATTTGACAAAGTGCCGCTTGCCGAATGAGGAGTGGGGTAGACATAGCTCCCAAGAGAATAAGAGCCTAATTTCTTCTTCTGTTGTGTACCCGATTCCATACAGATTTATGGACTTCCTACTGCAGTCACATGACCTAAGGATTGTTGTTGAATCGAAAAAGCAAAGAATGGCCGGCAGACATAGGCACGCATTCTAGCAATCAAACAGATCGAAAGTCTATTTTTGAGAATAAAAGAAATGCCATTCTCTACTATCAATACCAATATATTCCATTATATATATATATATATTAAAATTCTTTAATCCAAAACAAAATATTTTCCGCCAGAGAATTTATTCCTCATCTCGAAGCAAAGATGCTCTCGTGTATTTTCGAATGCTGGAGGGGTAATCACGACGTGTACCTGAGATGTTTGAGACATTCTGAAGTAAACTCTGTAAGCACTGTTATTTTTAGATAGCAGAAGCGAAGTGCTTTCGACACTCAAAGACGGTTTGGTGATTCGATTCTCGAATAAAGAACTTTTTAAAAGCAGATAAACTCCTTCAACAACATCCCGAAACTTTTATATATTTTCAATGATTTACTAAAGTACTTATAATCGATGTGATAAATATAAGCACGCGTGTGTATATTTTTTAACTTTGAATTATGATATTTTTGTATAAGAATTGGTAAAGTATAGTTCTGTTTTGGTAGCTGGAAGCAAGATTTTCTCCTCCGTCTTTTGGGAGTTTTGCTAAGACCATGTTATGAAGCAAGCAAGATACACATGCCTCGGGCACGTTGCATTATCGCTTAGTATCAAAATATGGCGGTCAGCAGTTTGCTAACTCATTGCCAGAAGGACAGAAACAGTTAAACTATCCAAGTCATCAACAATTCTTAAAATATCTCTCACTCTTCAAGAAGGTATCAAAGAAAAAGTAATTTAGAATGGAGAAAAATGTATAAAAATATTGATTTAGTATATTGACATAAAAATTTCACTCGAATAAATATATTTTTTGAAAAAACTGTAATATTATATACATTTATATATGTGTATTTTATTCTTTTATTATTTTTTGAAATGATTCCTCCCTCCATTGAAAATAAATCCATCTTGATGGAAAAGAGGATTAAAGAAGAAATTTGCGGAATAAATAGAAAAATATGGAGTTTATAAACAAACAGTAAAAACAGTCGACAAAGAAGTCGAAATATTATGTAAATTTTCGGAGAATGATACGGTGTTGCCATGGCAACGGGAAGAGGGGGATGAATGCTATAAGTGAGCAAGGATATTGAAGATTTGGAACAGTTTCTCGATTTCATCTGAGAATATGCCTTTAACATAAATTGCATAAAAGAAATTTGCTTAGTTTTAAACTTAATATTTATATAATTCTTCAAATTTAAGATATCAGAAAGTGTTGTTTCAAGTTTGTGTTTAGGAGAAAAGATAAGCAGTCCAGTCTAGTCCAATAGAGATGATAAAATCAATAATTAATAACTTAATTTACTTGCCAAATTATCAAGTGAATAGCCAAACTTTCTTACAATTATGATGGCAGAACGGTTAAATTATCTCTGCATTTATTCAGAAACAAGATAATATCAGATGACAGATGAAGTTAATTAAGAGAGAAATTGAGAATTTAATTGCAAATCTAAATGAAACTATTCAACAATATTCGGGGAATAAATGCTATCCCCAAAGCTACTTTTCTAAGTAATTTCACAGCAAATTTACTATTCAGCTGGAAGGGGAAAAAATTATACATGAAAAATGAAATGTATTAACAGACTGATTGTAGATTTCATTATTAGACATCTGCACTGTCATTCTTGTTGCCATAACAACCATTAAATTCCATTTTGCATGTCATCAATTATTGCCTAAAGTCGTGAAAGTAGTTTCTTCAAGACTGTTTTGATGCATGAAATTTAGTTTTCACCGCTATTTTTCTGAAAGAATTATAACTTCTCCCTACATGGATCCGGAATGCATTGTTATTGATGATGCGGAGTATCGAAGAAGAAAAGTAAGAGAGAATGCCTTACGTTGTTAATTTTAACAATATTCCGACTGTAAACTTGACAAAAGTTCACAACTTTTCCTTAAAACCTGTAAAAATTTTCCAAGAAATAAAAATAAATTTTGAAATGGCGCAGAAAAAGCGATGATATCAGTTAGTTAGTAGCATTGCTTGTCACCAGTCTGAAGCTGACAACTTCGCATCTAGCATGTCAAACAGACGGAAGAAGAAGAAACTATCGCTTTGAATATTGACCTGTCTCTTTTTTTAGGCATTTCTATGTGAACTAAGTTAGAATCGCCACTAGCATACAAATAAGACGTTATTTACAGTATATCAGGATATAGAAAAGCTTTCTATGTATTCAAAAACTGTCATTCCTGCATTTCTGCATTTCTTTTAAACTCCAGCCTTGTTTATTCTTGTTTTTAGGCATAAACATACACAAATATACATAAGGTGCGAGTCCCGCATCGTTTACCAAATTTATATCTTAAGGAAAAAACAAAAAACGGATGATCCACACGCTGTTTACCGTAGAAGATGCTCCACTTAAAAGTTTCGCACATACGAAATGTATGTTTTGGCTTATGTAACATGTATAGTTATCTCGACCGAAACCCAATGTAGAAGAATTGATTGAGTGGTAAAGGAGTCAACTGTCAAGATAAGCTAAATACATGCCTAGGGCTTACAAACATTCAGAAGGTACTAACGGGCAGATCACAAGAAGAGAGAAACGTTTGTGCAAAATGACATTCCGTTCGCTAAACTACGTCCAAACGACTTGTGCACCATTAAGGTCGTTTAAAGGTGCTCTTGTTAGCTTTTGAATGTTTCCGATTCGATGGCAGAAAGAGGGAAAAGATGGCCGTAAATGGAAAAGTTTCAACTTGTACTATCTTACCTAAAAATCTCATTTAAAAAATTCGTATTTAATGATACAAACGAATCGCCGGTCAGTAGAATACAGGGATGATATTAATTAACACCGGTCCCAAAAAAAAAACAAATCGATTAGGATTAATCATAATTAACTTTCCTTTACCTCATTATCGATTAATCTTAATAGGGAAAAAAGCATCGATTAAACTATTAAATCAGTAGAGACAAATAATCCGATCGATAAGTTATCGTCATGTATTTTCAGAATTTATCATAACCAGTCGCGCAGATGTTACAAAGTCGAAAATCATTCTTTTCCACTTAATCTTCCGTTATTGACAATGTTCCCTTTCATATCTAACCACACCGAAGCGTTTAACAAACATAAAAAAGAGCGTAGACATTTTAAAAAAAATGGCACTAACAAAGTTTGACAATATCCATCATTCGATCGGTAGGATATTCTTTACATAGGTAAACGACTTTAATGGCATCTTATCTTCTTCTTAAGACGAATTTAACGAAGTCTCTAGGTGTTTTTACGCTATTTAAATATTGTTATCGGTGGGGTGATGTGCAGTTTGTCCATCTGTAGATTGCATTTTCAGCGGTCCAACGAATATAAGTATAAGAAAAAGACTTAAATGCAAGCAAGCGGAAAGTTTTTGATGGAACAAATAGTGGATTAGGAGGATAATACTGTAATACCCGGCCGAAGATGATGATAAGATTGATGCTTGAAGTGGATGATATAATGCATTTTTATAAAATTTTGAAATTCCTATAAGGTTAGCCTCCTTTATATATATATAGACTGTCTATTTTCTTTTTGTATTTTATAAGAAAGATTAAGAAGAAAATTCTCTTTGAAAACGTAGAAATTCGGTGATTATTTTTAGAATAAAATTTATAAACTTAAAAAATAAAATAAAGTAATCAACATGTTTCTAGTTTATAAAGATTTTTGCTGTTTGAAAAATTGAATTTTATAATTTTTAACTTGCTTTTTTAATTATTTTCGTATTTTAATTGATATTTTTATATAATTAGATTTTATATAATTTAATAAAAGTATTTAATAATTTTGTTTGTAAATACATTTATAGTTTTTTTTATTTTTACACATTTTTATAGAATTAAATTTCGTTTTTTTAATTAAATTTTATGCTGATTTTTAAAATAATTACATAAATTTAAGGAAATTTTATTTATTCAATTTTTAATATTTTATATACATAAATGATAATGCCGTCATGATTTATAAATTCAATTTATTTATTTCATGTAGTAAATATTAAATAAATTAGAAGGATTTACTTCTAAATTCTAATCAATTTTATAATTAAGATAATTAACTAATCATATTCTTTCTAACTTTTCAAAGAGATTAAGTAAATCCGCATTAACATTGTAAAGTTATTTTATTTTTTTTAAGGAAAATAAAAATTTATTCGTTTCTAAATTATTTTTTATACAGTTTTAGCTTCATTAATTTGATAACGAAAGAAAATTGAAGGACTAAAATATATTAAATCCCGTTCTTAATTTAAAATCTATTATCGTCATTTTTTTATCCAGGGAAAAAAGCATTTTTTTTTTTCCTCTCTTGGAGATTATCTTAAACAAGAAATGTTTCTGTGGTAGCATTTTAGTGTGGCGTCAAAACAAATAGTCTTAAAGCCCTCTTAAACCTAGTCGCCACCTGGCGGGATTTATGTAAGGCGCGCCATTCGATGCCTCACGGACACACGTTCTGCTACCACTTTCACTCTTCTCGCACTTCGGTAAGTCGCAACTTAATTATATTTATTTATTCACATTGTATTAATTTTAATGACGATATAACTCAGTTGCAACTCTCTATAGTTTCTTCTCATAGCGGTCATTCCCTCTTCAGAAAGTCCAATGACCTTTTTTGGATTGAAGGAGGATGTGCTACGTTTATTCTTCCATACTCTTGTTTTAACTTCCTGTTTTTTTTTTTTATTTCTAATGAAGCAGAACATTTTTTTCTTCTCTATATATTTTAATTATAAAGTAAATTTTCTAATTAACTACTTGATATTTAGTTTTTTCTTTTCCTTATTCTGAATTTTGATTCGTTAGTAGTTAAGTTCTCCTTGTCTTCTCGATTGTCGCTAATTGTTGAATTTTATAACACTTCGAGCACTTTATAAATGTTAATATGCCTTTTACAAGGATTTATTGAGCCCTTTTAGAATATAATTAGAAAACTTCTGCATCAAAAATTCTATTTAATTCTGGATAAAGTTTCTAACCTGATGAATTTTTCTAGTTAGAGCTTATTTTAAAGCATCTGCAGCTTTTCTGAAATATATTAAAGCTCTTATAAGCCTGAAACTACACGTGTTTGCATGTATTTCAATTTTTATTTGTAAAGAAAAAATCATTAATAAAGTTTTGTTTAACATGTCAAAGACTGAAGCACTCCTTAACATATCAAAGATCAGAATTAATTCTGAAGTACTCTCAAAGATCTATATTAATTATGAAGCTCTGTTTAACATCTCTGCAACGACCGATTTATATCATTATATCTTCTGGAACTCGTCCAGAACTGCTAATTAGAATTTTCTTAAATTTAATATAGTTTGTTTAGTGGAATTTTTTCAAAAGTTATTAGAGGATGTTCTTGTTTTAGTCAAAATTACGTCTTATAATATGATTAGGATTTTTAAAATGCAGATTTTAAGCAAGTAGAAGAGACGATAAAGGCAAGGTTTACACTAATAGCTGTAAGTGCTATCAGAGGAGAAGAAAAGAGAAAAAATTTTCGAAATTATTGTGTTTCTTGCACATTTATAAGTGAAATATCATCTAGGATAGAAATAGTTTTGGGGAATGCATTTTCGCTTTTCTTATCTCGGTTCTGTTTTTGTGACAAACTGCACCATTTTCCCAGACGACTCTTATCGTCAACGAAATGATATTCTCGCTTCTCTACTGTATAGTTACCAAATATTCGGATATACCACCGGTTTTCCGATATATGCCCACTGTTAATTGATCGTTAAAGCTATTTTTAATTGAATTATCCTTTAAAATATATGGTTATTCGTTATCGAAACTATTATCTCTCAACTGGGATACTTTATATGAAAAATATGTGAGATATCAAAATTTTGGTAAGTATTTTGAATAAACCATACGTGAAAAAATACAGTTTTTTAGATACGTGAGGGACAAAATATAAGCACACAGGCCAATTTCTGTACTTTCGTATTGGAAGAAATCATTTTCGTTGGGAAACTTAGTTTTACTGTTGTAATAAACGTCACTTAGTAGAGCTGGGTTGCGAGTTTAGGTAGAAACCTATGCCATATAAATCGTCAATGTTTTTCTCCCAACATCTGGTAGGAAAAAAAAAAGAAAGAGAATGGAAGCAGTAAAAAGATGAAGCTACAACTACGTCATCTGAATGTGTCATATGGAGCGAATATATCTCTACTGGATTGTCATACGTCTTGGGAAAACTTTGCCTCTTCACTCTTGATACACTTATAAATACACTTATTTCCTAGCATCGTGTCTCTCTCTTTTCTGTTCTTATAATTTTATTCGAATTTATTTTATATCGGCGAGAAATCCTTTTATGTACAGTTTGATTTATGATAACGTAACTAAACTCTATCTTGCTTATATTAAAATGGCATTAGAAACGATAAAACTTTATTTTTTCCGTAACAAATTCGCAATTTTTTTCTACACTAAATATTTAATCGATTTTTATTCAAATTTCTCTTAAAAAATTGGGGGGAAAGAAATAAATAATAGCCCAATTTGTAATTCAAACTAACTGATAGTGTACGTTGAAATGTTTAGTGAAAATTTCTTTAATAATTATGTTGCTGAATTCAGTTTATACCCGCAGGCAAACATACATTATCATATAGTTAATTATCAGTATGACAAATGTATGCCTGGGGTCGTTATACCAATATTGATCCGCGCTTTTTCCTGTAATGTGTTCTCATTAGCATAACATCGATGTCCTGCAAAGAAGACAGATGTACAGGGGCAGGACGTTTAGTATTGTTTCTTGCCTTTTTTACAATTTCGAAACGGGTTAAATCCACCCCGAAACACTAAAATTAGATTGTATATTGTTTATTTTAGTAATTTAAAAATCGAGAGATTATTAATATATGTAAATTGCATGCTAGATATATCTGGAAGCTATTCTCTTGTCTGTTCAATAGAGTATATCTTAAGACGAATGTTATCTTTCTCCAGACATCTACTTCGTTTTCTAAGTATTTGATCTGTTTAATTTGAATTCTAGTCAGTTTGTTGTTTCAATGGGATTAGCTGATAATTTATTTACAATTAGATCTTCCGCAGAGGCTGCGTGAGATGAATTTTTGTCAGACTTTCTAAAATTTCTTCTCAGTCGTAAAACGTGCATGTGAGTATTTTAATTAAATTTAAAAAATTCTCCTACTCTACCCAGTATCAAGTATCGATTGTATAAATTTTTAAACTAGTTATAAATATAGAAAAAGTAGGGAAAACTCATTTCAGCACGAAGTATCTGAGGAGCTTGTAAAGTTTACTTGCTTTGTCGAGCAGTTTGTAAAGGAGTTATTCATCTTTAAATAACATTCCTAACTGACATAAAGTGATCAGAATCGTTTGTCATGCTCAAAAATGTATAAATATGAGAAATTCCTTATGTTCAAAATGGGTAAGGTCATTGGGTTAGGAGCTATTAATAGAAGAAAAACTTTGTCATTGGTGTAATGACGTCACCACATGAATTTAGGATCTATTAAGACAAATGGAGATGATCGTCAACAGAGCGGACAGTGACTAACGATGTGTCAAGCAGAAGTAACTCTAAGGATCTCTGACGGATATTCCTGCAAACTTCTCTGCTTCGGCTACACGATTTTGCTAGACTTTCGAAATTAGATACGGAATTGTCTTTAAGAAAATACATTTAAAAAGTTTTTCATCGTTTGAAATTTATCAAAATTTATTACCTAAATTTTTTTTAAATATTTAATATTTTTTTCAAAAATCATCGATTCTCAAATGCATTTGCTAATATTCCTCTCGTTTTCTTTTTTATTAAAATGAGTTAAAAGTGTCTCAGAATGCATACAAATTAACAAAATTATTCCACATTTTCTCTTGAACTGGAAACTTAAGATTTATTATTAAAATATAAATTTCAACGTTCATCTGCATGAAAAAAATCATGAATATTCCAAATTTTACATTTAAATTCACCAAAATATCTCTATTTTACATTCGGAGTTTTTCACTTGTAACTCGAGCATCTTTCATTCTAAAGACTTCTGATTTGATTCTAAAGATTTTGATAGAAGAAAAAAATATATATTCTGAAAACTTCTTTCCTTATTTCTTACCTTTATCTCCTCCATCCCAGAAATCTTATTTCATTTTCAAAAAGTTGATCAAAGATGTTCGTATATTCAATTTAAGATATTTTTAAGGACAGCAAATCTCACTCAGAAACGAAGAAATGATTTTTTAATTCTGAAATGATTACTATTTTTTATTCAAAATGAAATTATAATATAAGAATAATCTTGTTAAAGTATTCAATACTTTATAAGTTTTTTCCAGTATATTTTAAGGAAAGAAAAAAAATCTATATTTAAAGAAATAAACCGTAGAGTTTCTACTTCCAAGTGATTATAAAGTAGAATATAGAAAACAATTTGAGGATATTTTAAAACTCATTAAATTCAGTTTGTGGTAGTGAGTTTAATTAGTTTCCTTCGATATAAAGAAAGTATTACGCCTCAAGCTTAACCCAGCATATATCTTTTACTTTTTTTAATTCTTAGTCCGCGATTTAATTACTTTTTTAATCTGTTTTCTTTGATTCTGTGAAGCGATAGGGTTAAGAGGAAATTCTACTGAATTTTATTATTTATTTTATCACAATTCTAGGCTATTTTTAAATTAATTAATTATTTTTTTTCAATCGTCGTAAAGTTATTTTCTAGCTGCCGGTTGACATAAGCTATCAATGTGTTTAATAATTCCCTTAAAGAGATAACAGCCTCCGCCCAATCTTTATACATTTAAATAAGACCATTAAACCTCCGTAAAGATACATTAATAAAGTATAGATTGGCCAATGACGCCAAATCACGATTGCATCTCTAATTTAATCAATTTGAGGAAGATCAATAGTAGAAGAGCATTCTCCGCCCAAACCTCTAATCAATGACCAAGTTCCTCTACCTCCATATGATAATCGATAAAAGAATCTATCGAACTCCGCCCAAGTGCAAAGTATAAAGTCAATTAAGAAGTCGTTAAGCTCTGATTTTTGCACAATCTGAAATGCTCAAATTGAATTTAAAATATGTTTTTATTATGTTAAATATATACAGTGCTTCTCTACTGTATAGTTACCAAATATTCGGATATACCACCGGTTTTCCGATATATGCCCACTGTTAATTGATCGTTAAAGCTATTTTTAATTGAATTATCCTTTANAAGATCAATAGTAGAAGAGCATTCTCCGCCCAAACCTCTAATCAATGACCAAGTTCCTCTACCTCCATATGATAATCGATAAAAGAATCTATCGAACTCCGCCCAAGTGCAAAGTATAAAGTCAATTAAGAAGTCGTTAAGCTCTGATTTTTGCACAATCTGAAATGCTCAAATTGAATTTAAAATATGTTTTTATTATGTTAAATATATACAGTATAATTTCAATTTATAGTTAGTGTATATACATTTAATTTAAACTACACATTTTAATATATTCAAGCTTATTTATCTTCTTATTTTATGATTATCAGCATAATATTTCAATGTAATCTCAATATACCCATAGATATAAACTATACAATCAATACTTTACGTTGTATTTGCATATTTTATGTAGCTGTGTACACTTGTATACATTACAAAGTATATTTAAATTTAAGGGCTTTTTTTAACTAAAATTCTATTATTTAAAGAAAAAACATTAACGAAAGGTTTAATTTTCTCAGTTCTGAGCCTGTTTAATATATAAATATCTAACCTAATTTTTAATTCCAAATATTAATGTTGTCATCAAGATGTGCATATTTATATTTAACTTAATTAAATTTGAATTTTTAATATTATTTCTAGCTTTTTGAAATGTTTGATATTTAAAATTCACATCCCCGAGGATATAGAGTTGTTGTATTACTTAAAATATTTTAAAATTATGTTCTAGTATTAGTTTACAACTGAATTTAAATATTAGAATCTCTTAAATTCGAAGAGGTTTTTCGAAGCTTTTTCAGTGAATTTTTTTAATTTTTAGAGTTTTATATTGTTTTGTCATACCAGAGGTATCTTCACTCGGCTTTAATTCTCGATATCAAGCCTAATATATGTCTTTAGTCAACAGAGGATACCTCTGAATCTACTAGGATAGTCTCTAGAGGATTTCCTCAATTACCACTGTTGCTATCGGGGAATAGTTGGGTTTCACTATTATCCAGTGAGTTATTTGCAGAAGGATTTGTTCACGGAATAACTTTTGATAAGAATTATTAAAATCCCTTTAAAAATTCATAGAAATTTTAATTGTAATATTAACCCATCTCATCGGATGTTCGATAAGTAAATATTCATTTAAACATACATATTTTTTAATAAAAATGATGAATATTTTAATGTAAAAAATTACAAAATTATATTTTGTTTTAATGAATTTTTTTATTATTATAAATATTTATTACGCTAAGGGGGACGAAAATGCCGAAAAACTACACGGTGGCGCCATCTATTGTTGATTAACGCAAGGTTTGATGATTGTAGACGAGTAAAGTGACGTTAGAAATTTAATTTTCTCTTTGATAAATACGTTTTGCTAGACGTGAAGCATTATTTTTTAATATATAAAAAAATAGCGTCACTTGTTGAAATTTGAACTCGTAAAGACGCTTTGAGATTAAAGAAATTCTCAAGCGTCTCGTCAAACCCGGACTAAAAAAAGAAAGTCGAGAAGAAAGAAACAGTTGGTAGGGTTTTTACGACTAAAGGCGACACTTTTAACACTCCGGTTTCACTTTTTATTACTGAGAAGTAAATCGCCTCTTTTCCAACTTATCCATTGATACAAACATTTGCCATTTTTAAAGATAGACTCGTTTAATTAACTAATTACTAAAGCTAAAAGATTAACATCTGTAGCCGTTTCGCATGCAAATTTTCCTTTACTTTTAAATTTGAATTTAAGGGGGCGCTTCTGCCGATGCTGCATGCTGCCATCTAGCGAGAGAACTTTTTGATACTGGATTATTTTTATGGAATATTTTTTATTTCTATATTGATAATATCGTCATTTAACGCGATAAATGTTTGTTTATTTTTAATACTTATGCTAATATAATAATTATAAAGCATCCTTTGAGATTCTTTAGGATAAACGTAAGAGGTGCATCCAGATAATGTACTGTATTACAAGAATTTGACGTCATCCTTACCATTTTCTAATGAAAAAGTGTGACTATGACGTCAATATGACGTAAAAGTGTGCATTATTTAGATAAAACGAATGCACCTTAGCAGTGGCGGATTAAGACTCCGCGGCCCTAAGCAAACAAAATTGAGGGCTCCTTTACATAATTTTACGGCATCATAAAGTAATAACGTCTAATTGTAACTATAAAAGTATTTATAAATACTAATATACAGTTGTTTTATTTTTTTCAATATTGAAACCTACAAGACTCGACCCCCTAGGCACGTGCCCGACGTACACCTTAGGAGTGTGTGGATTGGTTAAGATATTGCAAACTTTTATGTAAATTTCATGTCATCCCTTAGAATTTTTCATTGTAAAATTGAAGAGGTGACGTCAGATTGACGTATATATATTAAAAAAAAAATACTCATTCTCCAATCAGACGAACAGAACTCATTATTTTGCATAATTATAAATAACGCATGCGCCAATCTAAGGGTAGTTTAATGCGTCTATGGTAATTATAAAACGTGATAACGTAAGAATATTATTTTGATATTAAAACTTTATTTTTACGCGTTGACATTTTATTGATTTTAATCCCCCAAAAAATACAATACCGGAAACGGAAGCTATTGACATCTTTGTTGTCAAATGCATCGCTTCGCATCCTGAAGACAGTTGTGTAAGGGGGAAAAGCAATTCGATTTTTTAAATAAATATTTGTAGTCACATTATGTAAATGAGATCCCGCACAGATAGTGGTAATATGTTGCTAAGCTGTTTTAAAAACGTACAGATTATATATAATTTTCTTATTGATTTTATAAGGAAAACACGGTATTTTGCATTTGTTCTATGTAATTTTCTTCTCTAAATTTGATAATTTTCTAAGATAAGAGAGTGATATGAATGATGTTACTTAAGACATCATTTTTCATGTTAAATTGCATACTTGTTAAGACTAAAAATTAGTACAAATATTGAAATTCTATATTTAAGAATTTTTATTTATTAATTAAAAATATTCAATTTGTTTTATTAAATATTTTTAAAGTAAAAAAGTTTAAATTATAATTTTTTTTTTCGATTTCATATAAATTTAGACATTGTAATTCTTCGTTTTCTCATTATCTTAGCTTAAAAATTGCATTTTTCGACGCTTAAAATCCATATTTTTATCGTAAAAAAATCTCATTTTTTCTCCTTTTCTAACAATTCATTTCTTCTATTCAGCTTCTAAAATCTCATTTCTGTGTGCTGAAATCTTATCACCTTTACTTCAGAAATACGTTATTTCGACTTTTCCTTTTAAAATATTCCCATTTTCTGTTGAATAACTTTCAAAATAATCATAAAAAATTAATACACAGGATGCATCTGTGTGTCTGTGTGTATATCTTTAATCTCTTAAAGAGATTTTTCTCTAATGATATAATCGTTATCAAATTAAGTAGAAAGAAAAGTCAAGGGATAAAAAGTCATAACTATTAGTCCAAAAATCTAATTAAATGCATTTAAAGGCGTCAAATATCTTTGAAAACGGGTGAAAGTAAAGCAATTAGCAGAAAAATTACTTTAATTGTATCTTTAAAAAAATCCCCTTTTAATTATTTTAATTAATGACAAATTTTCTTTGGGAGTGTTTTAACTAATTTGAAACTTTCTAAAATAAAAAAAAATTAATTTTAATAGCAACAATTATATATATTTTTTATACACATTACGCCTGAACAGAGTTCTCCCTCGAAACATTAATTATCTGGAAATAAAATTAATTTCACAACTCCAGTTTTTTCCCCTCTCAATAACTTTACAAAGCTTCTACTCGGATAATAAGCGTGAAGCGGGATGTAAATTTAATTATTTAAATTTAATATCGGATTAAGTAAGCTCTTATGACGTCAAAACCCGGTTTTATTCACGTATAAGTCAATAAGAGTATCGACTGCAATATTTCATTGAGGGGAGATCCTTGAGAGAAATCCTTCTTATGGAGATCAGATTAGAACAAGATGAAATTTCTGGGACTAGATGGGTATAGAATAAGAATATATCTCTATATTCGAACATCTTGATAGATGAGGAAACTCTATTGAATTCTAACGCATCTTCTTTGTGTGAAGAATTCTCGAAGAAAGATGAATTTTTTCTTAATGAAACAGCGTTAGAAACGACGCAATTTCCGCTATAAATCGCCGTTTTTCCGTGTGGAAATCTATTTAAAAAAATCTAGAAAAAAATCTAGAAAATAGATTTTATTATTTTTCTAAAGCACGAAGAGGATAAGCTTCGGTTCAAGAATTGTTCCAGCTGGCCTCATACTTATAGAAAAAGAAATTATATATATATTCTTATCTTACATTTTAGATTTATACATAAACGCTCTCATTTAAGTTATTTATAGACGAATTAAATTAACATAAAGGCGTCTACAACGATTATAAATTAAATTATGTTTATTTAGTGGTTTTTAATAATTTACAACTTGCTGTTAATGCCTACAGAGGGAGCTGCATGACAGGAGCACAGCGGTGACATCACTTCCGGATGCAGTGGTAGGACGGGACAATGACGTCAGTAGCTGTAGCCGTTGACCAATCAGCGATGGCCAAGAATGGCATGTTAGTGTGTTCTCCGTCGGCCAAGGTAAGTATGTTGCTGTCTTCTCCTCTTCATCTCGTGTTTTTTAAACACGTTTTAGACCCCGATTTACGTCGGAAATCGCGTATAACCCGCTGGAAAAAACAATCTTCTGCCGGCGCGTGATATCCTCCCCGCTTTAATGGCAATTTTTTTTTAAACGTAGTAACTGAGTGGAAAGTTGGGAAAACGCGCTACGCTTAGCGAAACTGCGTAACCGATCCCCAATTCGATTAATGGGTACGATATAATTGCCTAAATCAGCCAGAATAAGACACAAGTCGTTGACTTATTTCACGTTATTATCGATTAGTTTAATAGCCGTTCGAAAGGAGAAAACGCCATCTAGCGTGAAGGTTTTTGAAAATTTCCAAGAAAACACGAAGAGGAGGGTGGAAAAAAATTACGTTACGAGCTTCTATCTATCGCCTATAGATGGCACTATATTTACGAGAGGACATTTTCAGGGGAGTATTAAAAACAGGAAAAAAAACATTTGCCCTGAATAAAGATGTAGTTTTAAAGGTGGAAAACCTTTCTGAATAATGACTTTCTCTCTTGTGGCTAGACCCACATTCAACAATTAGGAATTACGTTGCCTTGTGACGTCATCGCGCCCCGAAAATATTTATAACTCCTCCATTATTAATTCTAGTTACCTACAGAGTTTAGATTAAGGATTAATTAATTATTCTAATTTAAAACCTGTTTCCGCCATATTTTTTTGAAGAAAAATCCGGTATTAAAAATTGATTTAAGCAACTCACATTTTATCCATTTACCTGTCCATATTTATCCATTCAACCTTCCATAAGAATTTTTTCAAATATTTCTTTCTACGTATAGAAAAAAATATATTTTAGGATTTTTTACATGTTTATCTTCTTCTGAAAGATCAGAATATAAAAATCTAGGCTTGTATCACGCTCAGATTATTTTTATATTCCTGTTTTCTTACGAGAACAGTTTTTATTTAAGCTTATATTTATACAGAATACACCTGTACAAACATCATACATAAAAATAACGTATGTTTTTACGCATTTATTCTAAAAAAAGAATGCAATAAAATAAAATATGTTATAGATTTTTACAGAATTTTTTTTTCTCCTGCTTCTTCTTTTCCTTCGAAAGTACCGAACTGGGTTTCGATTTTCTTGGATATAATACATAAAACTCAAACGATTATCCAGATTCTAGGATGATATATTGTCATCATACGTCATAGTTAGACGTCATCCTATCCGTTTTCCTCCTGTCGTTGTTCCGAAATATTGTAGAATTACGAAAATTTCATAAAAAATCTCTACGACTTACAAGAGTAACTAGAGATTTCTTCTGGTATAATTTAGTAAAGTACAGTATATTGTAGTTACAGTTATAAACTAAAAGAAGTCTCTCCTACTTACGGGAGTAACTAGAGATGTTTTTTATAGGAATAATTCAGGAAAGTCCACCTTAGTTACGGGAATATTCCAAAAACGTTTCTCCTAGTTACTCGAGTAACTAGAAAGAACTTTTTACAAGAATAAAAGTCCATTTAGATGGACTTTTCTGTACTATTATTGTAAAAATGTCTCTTCTACTTACAAAAATAATCAACTAAAGTCTTTCCTAGTTACTCCTGTAACTATGAGAGTCTGTCTGTTTGTCTCTTCCCCTATAAATAAGAGATTATTCCTTTTTCCAACTCCAATTAATGCTAAACTTGTAGGATGGTTTACTTAAATCTTCCAATTTACGTATCTCAAATATTATTTTTAATATTATATATTTTAAGTGAGTAAAAATTCAAGATATACGCTGACGTTTAGTAAGTTTAGCCGAGTTTTTGAAGGTGGGGAAACTCGTGTCAATTAGTTAATGTCATTTTTTGATAATTATTTTATAATTGGATGGTTTATTATAATTAGAAGAGTGAGATAAATGAAGAATAAAAGATAACACGACTGATAATTTTGTAGGGTCTCCACTGCATATAATTAATGGTTATTGCAAGTTGCAGGTGTAGATGAGAGCTTTGCTTTTATATTCCTGTTACAAATTATTCGAATTTTGTAATATTTGAAAATTATATTATTTAATATTCTAATTATTAATAAATTTTTTACTTATTTTTTAAACATTTATAAGTATTTTTTCAATACTTTTTCCACGTAGAATAATTAAAAATTTAGGCCTACTCTGGCGAATTTTACTATCCAAAATAATTATTTTATTTATTTTTTAATTTAAAAGTGGATTAAAATATATTTTATACTGTTTATATTATAAACAGTATAAAATTATAATTTATATTAAATTATAATTTACATTAAATTTCTTAATTCTTAGACAATTAGCTAAAGATTAATGTTCTTACTAGAAGAAATAATGAAATTCAAGATAAATACATGAATTAATAACAGTAGAATTTCACAAAATCATAAAATTTATGATAATAATAATGGTGAAATTTTAATATTTTCTTATAAAAAATTAAATTTTTATAAATTATCTCATAAAAATGGATGAAATTTGTGTTTTTATTTTGATGAAATTTATTCTTCCTTAAAATGAAATTTTACTTTGTTTTCTTTCGATTCTGGAAAGAATAATGATTAAATTTAATAAAAATGATAATTTATTTGTTTAGAAAATGCGATTAAACTTTTATTTTTCAGCTAATTTAAATATAATTTTCTATATATGAAAAATATATCATTTATTATTTACGATGATTTTAATCCAATTTTTAGATAAATTATAATTTTTTTAAGATTTAAAAATATTTTTAAACCAAAATTTCCTTTCTTAACATATATATATATATATTTTCCATTTTCTAAAATATTAAATCGAATTTTATTTCTAAAAGTTTTACAATTTTCCAAAAACTTGCCACTCGGATTACTCTACAGAATTTTACACGATATATTTTTTTTCCTGAGGAAAAAAAACGAAGATAGCAATTACCTTAAAAAAACCGAATTCTAACAAACACTAAACATCAAAATTTCTTCAAAATTAAATAGAAAGGACAGTTTAAAATGAAATACGACAGTAATCTTGAGATAAAAACGTCTTGTAGCAACAACATATATCAAACCTGCAGCATATATGTAAAAAGTTGCTTCTCCTTAATATTCTTTTATTTATGCTTTTTTCAATAATATATACACTATGTACAGTGTATATATAACTTGGAAATTCGCCAAAGTATCGTGTGACGTTATTTATAAAGGATAGAGGAAGAATAAAAAAATTTTACACTGTATTTTATACCTTCAAATTTATTGTTCTGAAGGGAAAAAAAGAATAATAATAATAAAAATAAAATTTACAAAAAAGAAAAAAGGTTATAGCAAAGTTAATAATAGATGGTTTTTACGACTTCGCCTCTAGAAACTTTAAAAATTACTTTAGCCTATTTATATATATATATATTTTTATTCGCAGTCGGGGGTGATAATTAAAATTTGCCATATTGATTCATCCGGATGAACGGAGAGATACGAGAGAATGAAGGTGAATTAACACGCAACTTACATTAAGCCATTTAATATTTTTTTTATTGATAAATAATGAATAAAATGGTTAAAAATATTTAAAAATAATAAGTAAAAATGTATTTTTTTCCTGTTTCAAAATAAAAAGTGATTAGATGGAAACGAAAGGCTTTTTCCACCAATTGGCATCTGAACAACAAATCGCAGTTTTCGTGATGTTTCTAAGCAACGGAAGCAAATTCTGTCTAATATTGTTTTCACAATCCGCACAGATGACTGACGAGATGGTGAGTCAGGCACGTGCTTTCAGTTGTAACCATGACAACATCCGACCACAGCATCCATTCCTCCATCCGCATCAGCTTGTAACTATGGCAACCGGGAAGTTAAGAGAATTTAGAAAAGTCACATAAAAATACACAGGACCTGTAACGGTCACAATCCCCAATCATACTAAAATTTATATATAAATTTTTATAATTTAACGAGAAATTATGAGCTGTAACATGGTTTTCTCAGTCACAATTTTGAAAGAAATGTAACTATATATATTGTTGTACGTGCTTTATGTAACAATCTTTAATGGTTGATTTGAATTATTCTATATAACTTTGCTCCTAAATAATTAAATTCATTTAGAAATCACGTGGGCGATAAACAATGAAAGAGCAATGGAAGTAGGACAATGTGTTGTTATGGTAACGGAATGGGAGCAGGAAGAGATTATGCAGGAGTTGAATCTAAATTGGGTAAGACGTCTTCGTACTTTGATGGATTGGACGCCACTCTGCAAGCTGCGCTTCTCTAATTAAAAATCCTGCGTTTGACTATAAAATCATCTTCAAAATGTGCTTGGAAAATTTAAAATTTTGACAAGCCGACTCTATAAGATTTTCCAAGCATAACTATTAGACGGCATTCCATGCTATCAATTACGGTAAATATATTATCATATATAAAGTAAATAAGATGAAAATTATCGAGAGAAATAGATCTTATTCTTAAATATATTTCCTCCTATAGAAATATAAACGATTTTTTTTTCTTCTTTTGGATAAATAAACATTGTACAGGCCACGAGCTTATTTTTTCAAGATAAGAATAAAATTCATCCCTGGAAATAAATTCTGAAAATACATTAGAGGAAGGAAAAATGACAAGTATTTTATTTTATTCCGCAACGAAATCGGTGGAAAAACTTGTGAATTATTATATAAGAGAAAAGATAATTTTTATTATAACTACAAATTCTTTTTCAAATTTCTAAAATCAAATATTTTTTCCCAAGTGAAATATGGCAATAAGTGTTTTATTCTTTAGATATTTCTGTGCTTCGATGGATAATTAAATCAGGATGCTTTAAATCCCTTTCCAGATTAGATGTATTCTACTGCAACTTCACTTGTTCACTTAGTTCCTCTCATAAGCTTCTTTCTTCCCATCATCCTCTAGTATTTCTTGGCAGGATGGAGGATGAACACGACGGCAATCAATACGAGAAAATTTATTGCATTTTGTTACATTCTTATGTTTATGTATATTACATTTGCTTTTATGACGTCATGGAAAGTTGTAAATATTTTATTATGTTTGGATCTGTCAAAATTTGATTGATGAAGCCAGGTATCATTGCGACATGGTGTGGGAAGCCACCTAGAAGACGACAGCGAGGAAGAAAGAACAGTAATCAAAGGCATTTTCGGGGAAGAGGTTGCAGTAGCTTTAGTCATATTTCATCACGTGACAGTCGAGGGAAGATCCACATGGGGTAAATCTCCCCTTGTAGGATAAATAAAAGCACTGACACACTGTTTTATTCATAAAGCTGGCAGCACCTCATTCTTCAAGCGCCATTGCATTTTTTTTCCTCATCTAGTGTGCATTAAATAAATTATGTTCCGAGTCATTATTAAAAGTTTCGGCTATTGGAGAACCTCTAAAATTATTTGTGATTGGATGAGTTTGAAAATAAAACGAGTCGATAGAAGAAAGAATATCCAGTTGCTCGCTTGATCCATTCTTTATTTTTACTTAAAGTGCTTCCTACACTATTTCTATCTATCTAGTAGAGTTAGTGCTGGATACATGACATGTAAGACCAATATTTCTCCACGTTTCAGGTATTAGAGTCACGAATTGAAGTCTAGCAAGTTGGTCAGTCACGATTTGCTCTGGACAATTTGGATAAGGCATTTTGGCTGGAAAGAAAATCTCTCTTTTTATAAATGTTTTACTAGTCTACGTGCATTGCTACTAAGAAAAATCACGGATGCTTTTATATGCATTCTCTTTCTCCTGTTAGAAAATTAAATATAATATTAACTTCCATTTCTAAATAAGTAAAGGGGGAAATATAATAATTGATTTAATTTTATTTAAGATAAAAATATTTCTTAAATGCTGTAGAGAAAAAAACATCACATTTTACATGATTGGTAAGTTTAATTTAGTAAATTGTTTTTAGATAAATTATAATTTTTTTAAGATTTAAAAATATTTTTAAACCAAAATTTCCTTTCTTAACATATATATATATATATTTTCCATTTTCTAAAATATTAAATCGAATTTTATTTCTAAAAGTTTTACAATTTTCCAAAAACTTGCCACTCGGATTACTCTACAGAATTTTACACGATATATTTTTTTTCCTGAGGAAAAAAAACGAAGATAGCAATTACCTTAAAAAAACCGAATTCTAACAAACACTAAACATCAAAATTTCTTCAAAATTAAATAGAAAGGACAGTTTAAAATGAAATACGACAGTAATCTTGAGATAAAAACGTCTTGTAGCAACAACATATATCAAACCTGCAGCATATATGTAAAAAGTTGCTTCTCCTTAATATTCTTTTATTTATGCTTTTTTCAATAATATATACACTATGTACAGTGTATATATAACTTGGAAATTCGCCAAAGTATCGTGTGACGTTATTTATAAAGGATAGAGGAAGAATAAAAAAATTTTACACTGTATTTTATACCTTCAAATTTATTGTTCTGAAGGGGAAAAAAGAATAATAATAATAAAANATTTGTTACGCCTGTAAATCATACTTCTCTGCATATCTTCGAAGTCTGACAGCAAAGAGTAATGAAGAAATAAAATCAAAATTCATAAACTTAATAACAATACCGTATAATATTTAATGTATATTTTTAATGCTACATCTTATTTAAATTTTATACTAATTATTCTTTCCAGAAAGTAATTAGTCTTCGACACGTCTAATCAGAGAGCATTGAAGTTGAATCGTATGTGATTGTTCCTACTTCAATACCTTCTGCAGATGCAATTAATTGCTTTTATCTGAAAACTTAATTAGAATTTTTTGATTAGTGGGCTGCTAACTCTTCACTGGCTTTGATACTTTGCTATTGCTAACACCATATAAATTTTTTATAACTGTAAGAGCATCCTTAACAGTAAATGCTATTATTGTGATAAACGATTCTTATTTTATTCTTCAGTCTTTTCTTAAATTAAACATCTATTCTTTTCGGAGTAAATTCACTAAAGTTTTTAATTTAAAATTTATTTTTAAAATATTCTTCTCTTTTTTAATATTACACGAATTTAATAGTAATTTTTATTGATTTAAACATAATATACTCGCTTCTTTCCACCATGTTTTCACTACTTAATATTCTCTTTATTAGAAAATATTTTTAAAAAGTAATAATAATTTAACATTGAAAAATTCAAAATAAAACGTGTTATTTTACAGATTTATTATTTTCTAAACTCATCATTCATTGTACAATTTCAAAGCAATTACAAGATTAAATTCCAGCTAATTTAGGAAATATAAAAATTTTTTTTCCTCCTTTGATCTTCATTAAATGTTTAATTATTTAGATAATTAACGGTCTTGGGATGAAGATCTATTAAAATGAAAATACGTAGAAGTAGATAGAGAATTGCTTTCTCATGTAGGTAGTTTCTAGTTTCTTGTAGTCTTTTCTTAGAAATCTTTTGTCACATTGTCGCCGCCTTTTGTAAGTGCTATCCATTGTGAAAACCGCCTCTCATTTCGTCTCATAATAGAGTACACAGCACGAGATGGTTTAACAAAGATATTTTATAAGTTTATCCTTCTTATTACAAGATATTTGTTTGAACCATTCGTTGACTTTTTTTCTCCTTAAATCTTACGTGACGTGAGATGGAATATTGTGTTTTAAAGCTTCATCTATAAACAAACGTTACGTGTTTTAAGTAATTATACAGCAAAGGTTAGCCTTTAAACTTGTTTATTCTTCATAATTTCTTTTCGTAATTTCTCTATATCTTAATCTAAATTAAGGTAAATAGTAGAGATTTAGCTGTTTCGATTTTTTTTCTTTCAGGTAGCAGAAATATGTGGAAAAATAATAGATATTTGGGTTTTTTCCTTCTATCGTAAAAGATTTTATGGTTATATAAAAATAGAAAGACGGAAATAACAGCTGTAAATGTTTAAAAATTCGAAGAAAATAGTTAGAATGTAAAATTTTCTATTATAAATTTCCACAGAATAATGTAATGTTTTTCGAGAAAATCCAATTTCTTAGATAGCTACTATAAATCTAAATATTTTTCCCCTGTAATCTTTTCAAAATCTAAAGTTTAGTAGAACTTTTATATGCAAATTTTTAACTTTTCATGCATACATTTTTTACTTAAACAGTCGTAGATATGTAAAATAAAGCGAGGAATGTATAGGCTTTCCGATAATTAGAAACTGTTTGTTTCGAGTTATGTCCTCTCCTTAAGCAAAATTAACATCACGACTTGTTGGCAGAGCTTTTCGCAGTTTATTTATCGGGAATTAAAGTCGATTCTTAATGCAAAAGTCGAAAATAATTCACAGATATGCAAATGGAAAAGCAAATATAGTAGCCAGATACAAGGAGAAGAAAGAAATGAAGATAGGAAGAATAAATAGCTAGAAAGGACGTATAACTAAAGAAGAGATTTTATGGTGCAGTATATCAGGTGGAGCAGTTGTCGAGCGACACTTTCAGCCACTTAAGTGGTGAGAGAACAGATGTGATAAGCTTGGACTATTCCATTCAACTACAGATGACACGCTACGCACTGTATCGGCACTCGGCGGGGGTGGAAGGCTTTTGACAAGGGTAGGATTGCCAATTTCTTTCTCATAAAATCACAGACCGGAACATTTCAATAGTAGCAGCTACTAATGACCAGCAGCAATCTTCTTTAATTAGTCGCCTACCGTGCTATTTTGAGGTAAATTCCAGGAGGAGTAAAGTTTTATATGGATTTAAATTCGTCGGGAAACGGATTGATCCCGAATCAAGAGCTAACAATAGAAAGAAAAGGGGGGTTTACGTTACCTAATCCTGATCGATAGTTGCTGCCGGGCATACATGTGCATGCGGATAATTAAATAACAAACTGAAAGCCATTAACATACCGTTTGGGTTTCTTCTACTTCTGGATGGTTAGAATTCCCTTTGAAAATAAGTAATTTTATACTGAAGAATTTTTAAATAAACTGTGTCTCTCGTAGAATATAAATTATTCATAAAAAATGCACAGTTTGCCTTAACAAATTCTCTTCTCTCTCTCTTTCTCTAGTCATATTTTTAGTGAGAATATTTTCCTCTTGAAAATTGCCACTTTCAATTTAGAAATTACAAAGAGCCTGCAGCGAATCGTCCTTCTATCTCTTGTCGAGCTGTCTGGTCAAATTAAAGATGGCGTCCACTGGATGTGTACCTCCGACACCAAAGGGATTTGCTCGTCTTGTCTTCCTCCCCGTGCTTTATTTACAAATTAATCACAATCACCACTCTAGCATGAACTGTAAATTCCTTCGTTTGTAAAATTCGTATCTCCAGCGATCGTTTTATGTTCTCTTTGTCCGCTTAGACACGCTAAAAACCATTAAAAATCTTATCCGATTGAACATTCAAAAGTAATTTAAGGTTGTTACAATTTGGAAATCCTGATGACTATCGCTAAAATCTTCCATTCACGTGATATCATTTTCTCTAAGATGCTCTACCTAATTAAGTAATGGAGTAGATTATATTCTTTCTACTCCTCTTCGATAAGATCCTCCAGGTTTTTTTGTCTTAACGCATCGGAGAAAGTCGGTTTTTTTCCTTTTGTACGTCGGACAGACCAGGACATTTTCCTTTCTTTAGGAAAGTAATGTGTTTAGCCTGGTGTCATGTAGCGTTCAATATCAAACAGCCAATATTTCGACGTCTTTACTTTGTTCAATCGACGAAGATATTCCCCAGACGTTTGCAGGACCCAGCTGGTTCTTAGTTGTCCGTGCTTAGGGTTATGTCCGGACTTAAGTCGAGTGATGATATTTAGTTTGACAGGATATATCCACATATCGCCTTAATGCTTGGATTTCCTCGATATGAAAGTTTCCTGACTCGAGTTCGATTCGCTTAAGTTGACGAAAATTTATTTTGTTGGATTCTCTGAAGCTTCCGTGCATCTCCGATGTGATAAGTGTTTTCTGAATTCAGTGAAGTTTATATATATTGGATAGAGTGATTTCCTATTATGTGACGTTTTCTTGTATTATAAATTTCAGATTTTACAGTAATAGGCGCATTCTAGATACATCCGTTCTTTAGATTCTACGGGATTTTTCTGCCTTACAAGAAGAATTTCCTGGCTAATTTACGTTTCTCTGAAAGTTTTTCTTTAATTTTATATTATTCTAATGCGCTTTGCATACTGTAAATACGAATAACGTTGAAGGCATTTTGTATATTTTATTTATAGAATTTCTGTGCACTCTGTCTGTATTAAGTTTTCTAGAAGATTCTAATACAGTTTATTTTGCCAATTTCCCCCTATTTATGAGAGTTTAACGAATTGTTAGATGACCTTTCATCTTTAAAGATCCCATTTTTAGGGTTTTACAAGACTCTAATTCATCTGAATCATGAATTCTAACCTCTGCAATCGTACTGGAATAAGATATCAAGTGTTAATTTGGTTGAATTCTACCATCTCTACTTCATGGAAACACTTTAATCACACTGAATTGATCAAAACTCCGAGTTAATGGAGTCTCAGATATGATAAAAATGTTTGGAGTGCAAAAATCATCTAAAACATTTCAACGAGCCACAGTTTTATATCTACAATAATAGTATAAGTACATTGTCAACCACCACACCCCGTTGTCATAGTTACTGACAGGTAATAAATCTACTTACCTGCAGCTTTAACTAAACACACAGGTGATAAACCTGCCGAGTTAAAACGTCTTTATATTTTCGGTAGACGGAAAGTTAAACAAAAAAATCGCACAGAAACATTAAAAATAATAATTTAACCGTAAAAATTGCTTTATAACCTCTTAAATACTTATTTACATGCCTGTTTAACCTTTTAAATCGACGTAAAACGCGCGGAGAAGCGATAGAAGAGCGGAGATTATTTACATTTATGATGTGTAGACCGGATAACCTAACTATGTATAGCGAAGAAAATATAAATAATACAGGCGATGGTAATGCCCTTAACAAAATATCATAGTGGCACGAGTCGGGATGGAAGCGCTGTTGGCGACAAGACAAGAAATCCCTGGTGGTGGGCTTGTCTGCATTATATCAATGTCGTGCAGGAAGAAACGTTTCTCTGACTGAGGTTTGCTAGCTTATTGATCGGTTAACAGCCGAATAAAAGTTGAGATTGGTTCAACAAATCCGTTTGGCGTAGGTAATGCTAATATCTGATGAAGTTTCGAATTTATTTATTTATTTATTTATCTAGCCTTTCGATTATCACGTGTTCGATCGAATCGATCGACAGCTCCCCCCAAATCATTATATATTGCGTTTTCTAGTCACGTAACTACGAAATTTCAAACGCTGTTTAATCAATTTAAAGATTTCCTAGCAAACTGAACTCCTAATTGGTTGATATAGTATGCTGCTCTGTTGATTTACCATAATTATGTTCGCACAGTTTTCCTCTCCTGGCCATAAACAAAGCATTTCTGAAAGTTTAATTTCATCGATTTTATTTCATTGAGATAAATTGGTTGGTTAGTTTGGTTAACTTTTACTTGTTATAGTTGGCTTGAGTTTGGTTAGATTAGATCAAGCTATGATTAGATGGTTACCGAGTTAAGTGTTCTCTTCTTGTCATTCTATACCCCGTCTCAACCAATTAAAGTGATTGTAGGACGAGATAATTGTGCCATTATCTACCTTCTTATATTTATAATCTATATATCAAGTGATAACTTATAGAGAAAAGGATGCCCTCTTTTATTTAACAGCTTCGTAATTAAGAGAAGTGCAAAATTCTAGTTTAAACTTCGTGAAATTTTCTTAAATTTTTTGTTTTTTTAATAAAATCATTTTCAAATTGTTATATTTAATCAATAATTATTCAATATTTTAATATATATTTATAGAAATCGCGTAGGTTGATCTTCTGTACATAAGATTATAAGTGTTTTAATCAATAAATCTCTAGTTTAAACTAATTTTTTAATGTTTTATGTAGAATAATTCTTGGATCTTTTTACGCTCTAATATGTTTGAAGGAAGGAAATTCTCCTTTGTATTTATAAAGACGTTAAATATAAATTTTAAATACACAGAATTTGATCATTAATGTTTTTTGTTAATTAATTCCAAAAATTTTTATGTTAGAAATCCTTTCAATAGACTATATTTTCGTTTTAAATTAATTTACATTTAAAATCTGGCATTATCATTATCTTTTCTGTTGCTAAATAATGCTTAGAATCCGGATTATTATTAAGAATATTTTTTAGTAAAATATTTACTGATAAATTTGTTTTTGTAGTATTAAATCCCGTTTATCAAATTTTGACATTTTCCACTTTTAATTAGTTGAGTAGAGAGTCATTATGTGGAAGAAAATTTATTAAAATAGTCAAAACATTCATAAAATTTCTATTTATATCTTTATTAATAATTTGTTTATAGAAATAAATCGGCAAATCTTGCTTTTATAGTAATATAAAAAAATAAACCAACGAAAAACATTCCTCTAAACCGAATTTATTAAATTCCTAGAAGAAATATTGATAAAAAATGTGGATTGTTTTATAAAATTCAGTCCTTGTTTTATGTAATCATTCAAGAAATCTCCTTTTGCCGTGACGTCACGGGGTTTTTGATCCTCCGCATCACTTAGGTTTCCATAGAAACGAAGATGGCATACTTAGAAGCTTTAATTAGTTTCTGTTGGCTGACGGAAGAGGTGTTGTATCGGAAAATAATTATCCCCCGCTGATTTTGTTTACATTTCTGGATTCAGAGTGTGTTTAAAGACCCAGAGCACATGTTGATTTCTTAGAACGAGTTAGACTAGAGTGCGACATTAGTGACGTTTGTTTTAATAAAATTGAATCACTCGAAGGGCTAACGAGTTGGAAAAAGGGGGGAGGAATCGGTTCGGGGGAGCGATATTTTGGAGTAAGCAAATGATTTATCCATCTGTTACGCAGTTTAATGTTAGTCTACGTAAACACTCATCTAAGTCAAGTCCATTAATATAAGCTGGCTGATGTCAGAGAGAAGATATAGCACTTATGGGGTTTGCCATAAGCGGCCGCGTGTTTAAACTACAACAAATGATGATAATTTCGGTGATTAGAGCCGATTATGATTATAATATTGAGATAAATGATACATAATTACATAAAGTCTCTCGCTAATGGGAAATTAACGAATCGTTTAAGAATATAAGATAAAATTGCAGTTTGTGTCCAAGCCAGAGACCGGGATAAAGGGGTTTTTGGCAGGTCGGATCCCTCTTCGCTCACCCCGATCGCTCCCATTATTGTGGGATATACTGGGGTAGAGATAAGTGACGTCGACATTTCGTCACGGATTTAAAAACGTTCTAGTAAAGAAGGAAGATTTTACCGGAGCGGGAGGGATTCTTTGTCAAACTTATGGAGTGATTGCGTGGATTTTTATTCGCCGAGTATAATAAGGTGATAGGGAGAAAACTATTTTTAGCTTATGTGCATGGTTAGCGCGGTGTATTTTGGCTTTTATCAGAGGAGAATCAATTTAATGTCCCGCTCGGAGACCTCGCCCCTCACTCTTCCGATCAATGGATTGATCGACGCTCACTCGGACCTGCAACCTTTCATTGGACGGTTTGCTTCGGTGCGACTCACATCCCCATCTGCCACATCCTCTTGGCGTTCGTACATGAACGCTCGGTGCTCTGTTTGCCTTGACTAACAGTTGTGTCTCTTCCACAGAAGAGCGACCGAGACAGTGCTGCTGTCTGCATACAGTCTCACTTTCGAGCCTACTTGTCTAGAAAATATAAAAACCAACAGGTAAGTTGGCATGATTTTTCCTTCTTACGGCCGTCTTTCTCCGCTTTATGGCTATCCCACTTTATCTTAAAGTGTCATTAGTATTCAAATAAGTTTGCCACATTAACTCTCCACTTACGAAATGGAGAATAGTCTAACCTACTTAGTTCTATCGGGGCATTATTCTTACGATAATTTAAAAAGCTTTCGAGAGCATCTTAACCTTTAACGCATTAAAATATCTGATATAAAGTCGAGTGTAGGGGTTTAATTAGGTTAAGCTTAACCATTCCTGAAAGGTTTTCCCCGAGCTCTCTCTCGTTATGACTCGCTACGAGAGGGGAGCACTCAATATGATCCTATGAGTCATAAGATGAATCATGATCCGGATGAAAGAAAACAATGAAGCATTTGCATATATTTAAATGGGATTTATTCTGTTCCCTCCATCGTCTACCTTCTCAAATTTGCATGTTATTTATTCAACAGAATACAGTCTCGTTTATTAAGTTAATAGTAAGTCGTTATTCGCCATTCTCCATTTGATCTTCCTTTGGCAAACAAGTAGAAGTGTTTCATTTGGCCAATTTCTTCCTGAACAAACACGGCTCTTTCAACCTTCCTTGCAACCGGTTTTCCTATTCTACAGAGTTCATTCCACTCTTCCAAAGCGCATTTCCTCTAGAGAAAATTTCTCTTATTAAGATTTTTCGTTTAATTTTTGTATTTTTTATAAAGATTAAAGCAATTTTTTATATATACTTTTCCATTTACAAAATCAGAAAATTTTCCATTAAAAGTCATTTCTTCTCTAGGAATTAGAATAGGAAAGAGGCCATCTGCCTCTTTCCTCCTCCTCTAATAAATTCGGATGTGATTAATGATTCCATTTGGTTAAAAAAGGAATAAAACGAGGAGGAAGATGAAAAGAAAAAAAACAAATTTAGATATAAATGCGTTTAAATGGATGCGAGTTCCCCGGTAGAGGTGCTAACTGCAAATGAATAAAGTAGAACAAACCCAATGGGTACGACTCTAGCAATACGTGAAGTGAATCCGACTAAATAGTACCATTGAGAACGACTTTCAGCTTCCTACTATAACTTGACGACTGTCCTGGGATGATAGTGCGCTTGCTCTCTACACTTCGAAGTCGTTAAGTTTTGACAGACCAAATAACTTGATCTTTCCTTCTTAAGAATCCCCAAATGTTCGCTTAAAGCTCTAAGGTGAATCTACTATAAAGGGTTTTACGTCATTACATCTTCAGGTTTTAACTCGTTTACTCCCGAAGCGATTTCGTCAACTAACAATCCGAAATGGCTATCTGATCCTCGCGCATCGGTTGCTCTCCCGGGAGATGTTGAACAGATACAGATTTTTCTAATCAGGTCTCTTTAGTCTCGTAGGAAGAGACGAGATTTTCTTTCTTTTTTTCAAAAATTCTGTCGTGTGTCTTCGGGGCACGCCCAAGGTGTAAAAGTGCAGTTTACGTCTTGGAGCTAAGCCAACACGTGACGGAATCCGATTCGTTTCCTGAGTTTTAGAAGGGAAAAAGAAAAGAAATTCATCCTTCAATCGATTTTGAATGCGATCTCACGCCTTTTATAGTCGCAGGAATGAAAATTTTTACTTTATTCTCTATTAAATTTCACTTTAAAATCATCCAAAACAGTAACTTAGCTGAAGTTTCCTAACGAAAAATGCAATTATTATTGATCAATCTTTCTAAAAATGCACACAAGTTAATTACACTCTTCAAAACGAGAACTTACCTTCTACAAAACCTCATAAGAACAATTGATTTAATATCCAAAAATGTGAATTTTTTCGAGAAAATTTTATTTACTTTCCACGAAAGAAGCAATAATCTTTAATTGATTCGGTTTCATAGAAAATCAGTTTCTTAAGCAGAGAGAGGGGGAAAAAAGAATTTTCACCCGTAGTTAAGTCACTCCTCTATACGTTAAAGAGCTTTCTTCATTATCGGCCATCTTTAGTCTAATACTTCCCACGAGATACGAGTTCTGTGGTTCAAGTCGTCTTTGCTAATTACAAGAAGGTTGTAAACACGATAACTGACAGGTAAATCACATTAAGGATCAAAATAACAATTGTTACACCTTATAAACATTTTTAAAAAAATCCTCTTCTTTAATTAAAACATTCGATAATTGGTAAGAGACGACAAAACCTTATGTCATCCTTACAAAACTGGATAAGTGGAAGCTCAATAATTTTTTTTAATGCAAATGAAGCTAACTTTTACTCAAATAAACTTTCCAATCACGCAGATTTTTAAGTAACTCGTTAGTAAAGATAAATAAAGTGATGAGTCGACTATATACAGAATATAATTTTTTTTCTCTTAGCCTCATAATTCTGTTGACACGATTACGCTGAATATAATTAGAGATATTCTAGCTCCAAACTAACAATTTCGCCTATTCTAATGTTTCGGTTTGTTGATATAGCGTTATGTACAGGAACAATGAGACGTGATTTAATTATAAATCAGTGCTTTGAATTTTGGCGTATAATAATTCGTAGAATATCTTAACTTGTAACTCAAATTTAAACCTAAGTTATTTAAAGTTAAATCGACGAGATATAAAAAACGTATTAATAGGTTGAGAGTAATGTTTTGAGACATTTTCTATTAAAATTTAACTGAATTTTAACCGTTTTTTTAATTATAAACGATATTTTCTAGCCTTTAAAATCATAATAAATATCCATTGATTTCTATAATTTACTTCTTGCTGAAATATGTTCGTAGTTAAAATAGTTGTAGGATCAATAATATAAAGTTATCTTTTTATAAATCAAATTATATTTTACTGTAGAAAATAAGTTTATTCTATTCTGTTTATGTTTATTGCAGTTTAATATTCCTATAAACCAGTTTGATCTTATTTTTAGTAAGTGAATAAAAATAAATATTTGAAAAATTCTCTACAGATTTATTTTTCTAGATAAATCGTTAATATCTTTAGAAATATGAGAATGATATCTCGATGGTTTTTCACGATATATAGTAAATTCGGCAGTTGCTTATAATCTCTTTATCATTACTCAAAGAAGATTTATGTTACTTGTATATACAGATTAATGCGTGTTCATAAATTTTATCTTAATTTTATTAAAATAATATATATATTACCATCAACAAAATCGATCATAGCTGCCTCTTATAAGTGGCGTAGTGTTGTGTAAGGATAATTTTATGGTATAGTTTGCACGAGTGGAGCTTTAAACTCCTACATTTCCTGTTACGTGATGAGGTTATCATCGTGTCTAATTGCATCTCTAGGCATTTTAAGCATATTTTTCAGTTTATTCCTCGTAGTATATTTGCATTTATGAAGTTGTCCAATTGGTTGTAGTGTTGTTTGACTTACTAATAACATTTAATCTTGAAGCTAACGAGCATGTCACCTTTCAACCACATCTGTCTAAATAATGAGTGTGGACTGTCATTTAGTCTCCCGTTGCCATAGTGATTACAATAATTGGCGCATGCCCACATCTCTCCATTATTATACACCCCCACAAGTAGTTATATAAATAATTTACTCATAATTTCCCGCTATTAATATCTTTATGTGAAGTTCTCGCCCCGCCCCTGTAAATGGCTCTTCCCCGTTATACATAAAGATAACGGATTCGTTTTCCCTTGTTTCTTTTCAAAGTTTTCTGGTTGAAAGTAAATTCTTCTCGGTTATCGTTTAATTTGTAACTTCAGAAATTCTATTGTGTAAGCGTTTAGCTGCGTCTGGACATTTTTTTATCGCAAAAACAGTAAGGAACTCATCGTTTCTTAGACGTTATCAACACGTTAGTAATCTGGCAATACGCCAACACGTTATTGACGGCATTCCTTATTTATAAGGGTTGGTTTTTAATCCTCTACGATTTGGCGTTCTGCCAGCTTGGAAGAGCCTCCTACCCAATTCGTCCTAATGCTAGATGTTTGCTAAAATGCTTAAAAAATTATATATATATATATAAAGAAACTTACTGTTCACTTAGATCATGGTGGCATCGTAAAACAAAGTTGAATAAGGTTTTTATAAATATTATTTTTTAAAATTTAACAATTTTATCCATGGTAAAATATAGAAAAGTTTTAAAAAAATTTCTTTTTAAGTATATAAATTGTGAAATTTTTTCTTTAAAGTTTACATAACATAGATATCAGTTTTCTATCCAGACGAGATTAGAATTTCCATTCGATTCACGATAATACTATTTGTCTTTACATATCCATATAGGGATAGTCATGCAACAAATAGTTTGTTGTTTGAAATAGGAAAGCGCTGAGAACATCCCCAGCTGCTGTTTACTAAGGAAAAGATCATATATCATCTATCTCTTTCACAATTATTTACTATATGATACTTTAAAATGCGGGTTTAAAGGAGATGGAACGATTTGTATCATAATCTACAAATGTAAATGCTATAATCATCAAAACTTTACTCATTAGTAAGGAGAAAAGTCTAAATTTCGTTAGTAATTTACCAATTTATCCTCACACGACTACAAGTAAACAGGTTACGAGTCGGAGAAGGTTATTAAACAAATTGAATAGAGGTCGAGATACATTAAAGCATAAATTCTCCACCCTTTACTCATTCTACTCGGATGTGCATCGCTCACGGAGACATTTAGATTAATTCTCAGTTATCATCCGACTTATAATTTTCAGATTTTGATAGCATTGGCTACCGATTCTCTTCCATCGCTAATTATACTTTTAGTGGAAGGAATGCTAAATTGTAGAAGGGAATGAGATTAAGGGAAGTCTCACGCTATGTTTGTTGCTATGGTAACCGTTGATATTTCACTGAGTCAAGTGGGTAGACTGCTATCACCATTTTTCATGTAGAAGACGCGATCTTTCATCATTTTGTTGCCTCAATGGGAATTGATCCACCTGTTGGAGATACCCCGCCTTATATAAGCAGCTAGCAATCAAATATATACAAGAAAATTCGCAAAAATTGAATAGGGAAATTAAAGTGATTTATCCTTTAAAGGAGGAAGGAAAAAAAATTCGTATTTCCAGCGATTTAGAAGGCAAAAGCTTGCCGTTTTCCATGTTGTAAAGTTAATTCAGTTCATCCTCCCGTTCGCTCTTAAACCCTTTACAAAAGCTTTTATTAACGCATATTTAATCCGGAGAGATGCTAAATTTGGAATAGAAATCACTCGAAAGATTGTTACTGCAGAATGAGTCACACCACTACTTAAATAACCCCCCGAAAAATATGCTTATTGAGGCAGAATGAAACGAAATTAATTAATTTTTATGTTTTATATAAAAAAATGATAATAAATTCCTTTTTCTTTCCTTTTCATAATAGAATATTTTGCATAATTTCCAATCATTATCGTTTCCTATTCATTTTTTAATGTATTCTTTTAGAATTATCATTTTCCTCCCGAATTTAATTATCTATAAAATTATATTTAATTTATATCATCAAATTTAATGTAGGCTAATGAACATTGTTAACGGCCTATGTTGATTACCATTTATAATATTACATTAAACAAGGCAATTCTTATGTTCTGATGTTTTAAATTTAGTTTTTCCTTAAATTGTTTGTTTCCTTCTATAAAATTGTTAAATCTTATAAACGATTCTTACAGAATTTAATGAAAATGTCTATGATTTTAAGCTTTAAGTCATTATAATGGTAAAAACAATCAGTTATTACATAACGATTTCGGAATTGAATTGATAGCGATACTATTTCAAATGCATTTTTCTCTTTTTTTTCGTACACAAAATTATTAAAATTTAAGATTTATTGAAATTATTAACCTTTAAAAATTCTATAAATAGTTTATTTTATTCATTTTAATTAATTATTTAATTACAAGCATTCAAGGAAGGAATCGTCGGTCAAATATATCACTACAATAAATTGACATTGACACTGTTTTAAACTCCTCTTTCTCGCCTTTTGCATAGAAAAATTATGAAAATTTAAGATTTATTTAAATTACTGACCTCTATATATTCTATAAATAGTCTATTTTAATCATTTAATTAGTTAAATAATTAATTATTAGCATAGGAAGAAACGTGACTCAATAATATACTACATTCAATTCAAATTGGAGTTTCCATTTCTAGTTCTTCTCTGTAACGTAATTTAGGCCTATAAATTATCGATATATAAAGACTTTTAAAAATTTCTCAATACAATTTTAAAGTTATTTAAATATTTTATTACATAAAAAATAATTAAATATAGCTTAATGATTTATAATGGTGTTGCTTCTTTAACATTATTTTCTCTAATTTTATAAGGGAAAAAAATTCTAAAAATGTTATAATTCTTTTTAAACACTATTAAAGTTTAGAAATTAAAAAAGAAATTATGGAAAGTATTACTTTATACGTTTTAATAATGATGACGATACAGTAAAACCTGTGTAAACCGGAATCGCATAGTTGGCAGGTTTTCATTCTATTCAGGTTCTGCCTTAGGTTTTGCTGTATTTTAATATTATTTTTTCTATATGTTTCTGATAAACATAGGCTTAAAGGTTATAATTTTTAAATTAAATATTTATTTTTTATTAAGCTAAATCGTTTAATAAAAATAATTGACTTTACATTAGAATTTAAAAAATACTTCATTTAACGGCTTTACCCCGTGTTTATTCGCAAAATTGTAAAGATTTTACTAAGGGAATTCTTTTAAAAATACAGTAAAACCTGTCTAAAACGGAAAAAATTCGGTACAATGCGATTCCGGCTTACACAGGTTTTACTTCTTATATAATTTTTTGAAATAAATTTTTTAATGGATTTTACGAAAATAATCGGAAGTTTGTTTACATAATAAATATAATTAAATATATATTATACGCATTTAGTCATGTTGTTCCAAATAGATACTAAATTAAATTAATTACAGCTATAGAATTAAATTTATTAATCAAGATCGCACAGAATATTCATAATATCAATACATTATTAAGAGTTAAAGCTTATGCCTAGTTATAAACAAGCGAAATGAGATCCAAATCGTCTTATTAATATAATAATTCTGTAAATCGTTCTATTAAGTGAAATAAATCCTTTATGGTTAATCATTAATTAATTATGGGACCGCTCATGGAAGGAAATGGCAAAATTACAGACGATTAAAGAGAATATTTACAAGTTTTACAGTAAAGGCGGCTCTGAGAATGGCTCCATCTTCACAAAAGCACAAAGAAACAATCAGCAACCTCACAGCAAAGTCTGAGAGTCAATAGAGAGAGAGGGCAATTTATAACTTCGCTGTATCGAGTTAGCCCTATCTTTTCTCCTAATGCTTAAAAGAATGCAGATTTTTATCTTAGTATAGGAACGATTTTTATTCATTAAGTACCTCAGTCAATAAAGAAAGTCGAGATGGTCAACAAGAACCGAGAGAGAGGGGTTAACGCTCCAGCAAACGAATCGAATTTTAAATGTAAAATAATATTTAAAAAAAGTTATTTTTTAGTATAGAAGGGATGCAGTCGATTCGGATCAATTCTTGCGCACAAATCGGTCATCTAGAAATAGCCCCGTTCTGTTTACTTTTTTTGACAAAGAATGCCGGAATTATCGGGATTTGCAAATTTCTCGACTCTCTTGCATTATCGTGCTATACCCGATAGAATAGAAAGGAAAAATNACTTCGTCGCTCCCTTATTGATTTATATGAATTTTATCGAAATTTTATATATATATATATATATATATCTAGCAAATAATTCGATATTCACATCACCCCATTTTATCGGTGGTTTATTTGTCGATGGTGTTCTCTGTCGAGAAGTGGTGTAAACTGGCGCAGCTGGTCTAGTCATGTTGACATGTTCCTGCACTCAATAAGTTGTCAACTTCAACTGAACATTGGAATTCTTTTTTGCTCTACCCCTCTCCTATCTATCGCACGTTTACGGCTGACCTCGGACAAATTTACATAAATATGAGATTTTGTAACGGTTGGATAAATTATTAAAACGAGAAAAAAATAGAACAAATAAGAAATTGTTTATTTGCCATTTATATGTCATTTCATTTATAGTTTTCATATTATAAACGTCTGATTTATTGCAATCGAGATGAGGCGATGATATATTACACACGCTTCTCTATACTCTTGTATTATTTATTATAAATTGTGTTCGTTTGTCTGTTCCATTTTTGTTACTTAAAGTAGATAAATAAATAAAAAATTTACTTTTTTAAGTACTAAAAAAAGATAAAATATTATCTTCTTGTCACCTTAAGTAAAAAAAAAATATTTTTTTGCCAGTAGATTCTCAAAAGCTCTTCTTGTCTCTTTGTCGGTTTGTACAATTTACAATTAAATTATCTACCAGTATATTTTTATATCACTATCTACAGTAAAATCTAATACACTTCTCCATACTTTATCACTTACTATTAAATTATATATTAAATTATAAATTCAGAAAATAATCGATATCTTATAATTAAACTTTAAAGTAGGCCTATATTTACATACATCAAATTTTTTGTAACGTGAATTTTAAATTGTTCTATTTTTAAACTTTATATTTGACCAATTTCAACAATAAAACAATTAAAATTATGTTTTTATTTTCAATTTCTATAATGTTTCCCTCCTTCTGTTGTTATGGAAAATCCCTCTTTAAGTGCTGTGTTTTTTTATTTAAGATTAAAAAAATGCTTTGCTAATGTTTTCTGTTTAGTTGCTGTATATGCATTTTTGTAAAAACTATTTATTTAATGAGAATTTCAGACCCTTTGTTTATTTTTTAATGCTGAGTTGTTAATTATTTGAAGCGGGGAAAAAAGTCGAAGCTGCGAAAAATTGGCATTAGTAACGTTTAAAAATTCGAATTATTTTGTTTAAAATTGATTAATTTTTAAATAAATATTGTAGATGACTTCCTTGTTTAGTCGAAACTCTTCATTCATCCTGTTTTTGTTATCTGATTTCTGTGTTAAATTCGAGAAGCGTAAACCCAGATACGACTCTTTATTGAGCCTTTGCGTGAGTCGTTAAGGATAAATAAATAAGTGAAAAACAATGAAAAATCTATATTTAATGTCAAAAATGCAGTCTAACTTTCTGCTATTATTAAAAATAAAGGCATTAAGCTCACGCGGGTACAATCTTTTGTGAATTAAACTTGTTTAAATATTTCTCTTCACGATAAGCTTTTTTTATTGTTATATTGGATAGAATAATGAAGACGTTTAAGCCCATTTTAATGATGATGTTGCTATGATAGACGTTAAATGAGCATGCGTGAACATCATCATAATTTTGTAAACCATTGTTGCAGCAAAAATAAATTATGATTTCTGATTTCCGTTAAGTTCCGCTCTGTTGAAAGATTTAATTAGTTAGTTGATTAACACGTTGTTGCTGGGATGGAAAAATGGAATTACGTGCTGAAAATACCGGATTTTATTCAAGATTCTTAAAACTTTAAGAATAAAGTTTTACTTCCGAGAATATTTTTTATACTTTTTTTAAAAAAATAGAGATGAATGAACCTCAGTTATGCTAGATGAAAGCGAAGAAGGAAGAGGCAGAGCATATATTCTCAGTTACGAACACCATTAATTAAGACAAATGCCTTCCGAAGAGCCTAAGAAGAGAGGAAATGGGAGCAGGAGCCATCAACATAACGAAAAGCGAGATTTTCTTTTTAAAAATCTTATTATCAAAATGTAGATATTTCATTTATTAACAGCTCCAAGATTGATTTCTGGTAGGATCGTTGGGTAAGCTTGCCTTGTCATTAAAAGAAACGCTTCATTATGCATCGAAGCTCTCCTTCAATATGGCTTCTCCTTAATGGCTCTGGCTATATTATCCATTAGTAATATCAAAAGAGTATATCGATGAAAGTGGAGAATATTAAGAGATAAGATGCTCGTTTTGTCATGATAACATTTTCCATCTCGCACAATACGCCGATCTAGTTCGAAATATTGCTCGGAGACGAACTTTAAAAACGCATTTTCTTTATAAATATGTTGGTACAGTACATAACTGCACTTTATTTAAATTTTCTAAGACGAGACACTGATAGAAACTACTTTAATTTCTTTTTCCCCTTCCCTTGCATATATTATAAATTGAATAGTGTTTAAGGATGTGGCTGGCTTCAGGTATAAGCTTCGATTTTATGTAAGATTTTCCCTTCCTGAGCCATTAAAGATTTATAATATCTTAAATGAATTCTCTTGTATAGGCGATAAACAACTCGCTCGGAAAAAGAAGAGCATTTCCTCTCTCGGTTAAGTAGGAAACCCTAGATGGCGCTGATATACAAACAAGTTTTGTCAGTCGCGACGTTACACAAATTTATTTTTTGCGTATGTAATCTTAAAAACTGTATTAAAACATACTTTTATTAATAATTATTTAAGTATTAGTTTTAAAAAATTATTTAGTCTAATGATTTTTTTTTGTTTCATTTTTAATTTTTTAACTATATAATCGATTATTTCGCTTACCAGATGGCGCTATGATGTAATTTGAAAAAATATCTGATCGTTTGGTATATAAAAATTGATTACGAAATTTTAAAAAAAAGGAAATTAATTATTTTATTCCGTAGGGGAAAATCTATTTTTGAAAATTGATTTTTAAGGATATAAAAAAAAAGTAAGACGATCTACCAATATCACCGCGCATCAATCGATTAACATGATTGAATGAAAGGACGAAGCTAGGCTATTTCTATATTATGATTGATGACGTCTGCATAGCGTCATCGTTACGTCGAACTTGATAAATTATATTAAAAATCGAAGAACGTTTATTTATTTTAAAAATCGTAAAGGAATTAAACGGCATTTTCTTCGAATTAAAAGCATTTTTCCCATACGAAAACTAAATATTTAACCCAAATTAAACAGTAACTCGAGTTATGTTTATAGTAGGAAGAGAAAAAAAAAATGATTTATTAATTATAAAATCTAAAATATTTAATAGATTTTGATGCGATAAAAGTAATATTGTAAACAGTGTTAATATACAAAGAATGGGAGTCTTTACATACAAAGTTCAAGTGGCAAAAGAGGAAGATAAGATTATCGTTGGAGCTGGAAAAATAATATTAAAAAGGGGGCGAATTTTATTCAGATTCTACTCTTATTTTTGATGCAAATAGCATTGGGTAGAATAAAATGGAATAAAGTAGATCCCTGCAGAGATTAAAAGTATTTTGCACCCAACTCCTTTGTGCAAGTACTTTTGCATTCCAGAATACTCTTGAAAATTCCCCAAAGAGTACCGAAATGTCTAGGATATCAAGGGACAGTAAAAGGACGTCTTCTTTTTTTTCTAATCTCTTAACTTTTATTTGTTTTAACTCTCAAGAAACTGCAAAAGTTTTCCTATTGTCTTAACAACGCACACAGAGAGGAGGAAAGTGAGGGGGAAAATAAAATAAAATATAAAGACGTTAACTTAATATAACGACGTATTATTTATACATTAAATTTGCTGTTAATCGCTTTTTATTGATTTTTTTTACGACAATTATCGTTAAAACTATAATTTATCCTCGATTAGATAGCGGTTATTTATGTAAAACCCTAACAGATGGCGCTATTCTGTGTTTAATTTTTGAATTCCTTCCCCTTCCTCCCCCGTCTCTTTTGATTTAAACATGCGACATATCTTAACTTTTGTTCATTCTTTCGAGAATATTAAGTGGAAATAACTTATTTTTTCCCTCCCTGTACGAAATTCTTCTAATGGAATTGTTGTAATGGTAATAACAAATGTTCTGAGGAGAATTTCCTCGCTGGGAAGGGGGGAAATATATATATATGACAGAAACAAGCTGGTCCAGTCTCCAATTACTTCATATCCTGTTTCACTAGCGAGAAAACTGCCAAAGTTGCTCGCTATTTTCTGATGGATGTGCCTCAAAAATGCACTTTTACAGACAATTATTTGATTGATTTAATCATTTATTAGACGTTAGGTTAGCTAAAGTGGTGCATTTGGAGGGAGAGTTAGAGAAGCGATAATTATTTTATTCCGATAGATGTGGTCATTCATCCAACATAACTTCCTTCCTCATTGATGCATCCAAGCATTTCACCATAAATGGGAATGTATCATTGGCTGCTTTTTAATAAAAATGAATCATTTATTAATCCCAAGGTTAAATTCAAAAATAAATATTCTATTAACTAAAATTATTTTTTGGCTCATTTTTATCTGCTTGATTATGAAAGTTGCGCTCTGTTACACCCACTTGAAACATATACCATTTCAAGCTTTACAGCTATTTTATAACATCAGAATATATACAGTTTTTATTTTGTCCTTAATTTTAAAGCCTAATTTTTAGTGTAGCTTGCTTTTTTGTGGTATTAACTCTTCCAATTCTTGCATATAAATTTATTGATCTGCGTTTCTACTCCTGAATATTTCTTTAAGCTTTACCGTTAGGTAATTCGTATAGAAATGCTGTTTATGTTAGTTCTATCCGCTCAGAGTCTGCATCCTCCTTAAATTTCCTCGTGCCTCATCCTTTACGAATTTAGCATCTTGGGCTTGCATCATTTGCGAGTATCCTCCACCCCCCTGTCCGCATCTTTAGAACCGTCCTAGGATCGGCGCTCGCCAATATGCCGGAACGCATGCGCCCATGGACCGTTTTCTCCGCTCTTAGTTTGTTCCCCTTACGAAAATAATCCGTGAAGCGACCGGATGTAGGTGTGTCCGTCCCGCACGTGCGCCCACCGATTCTCCCTTGCAGCCGGGGTGAGTGGCGTTGTCCGTTAGTCGCGACATCTTTTGGCGTAATCTACAAACTGCGTCACTGTGTCTGGACCCGAAGAAGTTCGGCGAATTCGCGCGGCTCCACCTTTATTAATCTCCAATTCCAACATGGGTACAGGTAGGTGGATCTTTCGCTATTCCATTAGACTCAATACAGTTGCTGTAGATCTAATGTGGCGTTAACTGTCAAAGATCAAAGTTCGCCCATCCCTAGATCATATGATACATTAGATCGGAAGCTGTATATCTATCCGAGAATGCCTTTTAACTTCGACTGTATACAACTGATCAAAGATGTAATCCCCGAGGTGCATAGAATGATCGATTATATTAGTCTAGAAGTGACCTAAACCCAAAAACTCTTTCGGTCTTATGGATACTATTTCACTACATAAACTCGATCTCTTGCCAATTTATTTCACGCATGCGTACGTTAGGGGGGTTTTATTCCGCATGAAAAACCCAAACACGTTCCGATAATTACTTTTCACATAGTAAAAAAACCGTAAATTTCTATGGTCTGATATGGAACCGTTCAATTGTGATAGGTAGATTTTAAATAATGCTTTTTCCCCCTTTCTCTCTCCTCCTCCTCCTCTTCTTCTTCTTCTTCTTCCTCGCTTCATCATATAAGAAGAGGATTTCATGAAATATACAATAAGTGTCTCCTATTCTTCTCTGCCAATTCAATTTGTACAGTTATCGATGGATCAGTCACCTTTTTCCAGTTTAGCTGAGTCAACTATCCGTTAGAGAATCACTAAATCGCTTATTTTTCTTGGCCCAACCGAAAAATAATGGAGGAAAGTGCATAATACATAACTGTTATAGATTTTTTTTCCCCTTAGTATTTTTGTAAATTATATAACTGAACTTAAAATAGAAAGTAATTATACTTAGAATATTTATTTATTTATTGCTTATGATGATCCTATACAGATTCTACGTATATTTATATATATATAAATGCATGTTGAGTTTGAATATGAAAAATTGCTTGGAGGCAAAAGTTTAGTTTGTTATAAAAATGAATTTTTATTTTTATTTTATTTTTACTTTTTATTTTTTTTCCAAAAATTTTTAAGAATGCAATCAATGTAACAAGATTAGAATGATTTTTTTGTTTATGTTTAAAGCTTAACTCTATTTATGAATTATTTATCATTTGATTTTTTCATTGTTTGTTAGGATATTTCTGAATGGTTCTTAATTAAATTTAATTCCTAGAATGACTGCGAATACAAAAAATAGGTGCAAAGAATGATAGGAACTTGTTATGGAGAAAGTTTTGAATGTGAAAACACTGCATAAAAATACAATAATTTTTTATTGTATAAATTTACAGTTTTTTGAGTGTGTTTACATTATTTTATACTGTGTTTAATTTGCGTAAATGATATTTGTACGAATTTTACATTGTTCTTCTGTTTGTCTGTGCATAATTTAGTAAATCCAAAGCTTCTGAATGTGCTTATTTATTTAATTTATTGAATAATATAAACTGTTTATAATAACACAAATGATGCTACTTTTTGTATAAATTTGCTAATAAACGCTTAAAATAAGCTGGAATAAATGAACATTTTGTAGATTTTAATGCGTTTCAAGTATTATTATTATCATCTCGAAAGTTATGAGTGATGTTTTACTGTGCGCATGTTTAATGTGTGGTAAATAAACTGTATGCTTTATCATTGCATACGTACAATTTAATATTTAAATTCAATATTGTTTAGTCTCTAGCGTGGCTTAAATGTATACATTATGATAAATTTTTATGTTTTATAGATAGTAGCAATGTACTAAATGAATAACTCTAGAGTCTGTTGGTGTTATTTACTGTTTAAATGTGCAGCTTGTGATTGTCTGGATGACCTAGATTTCTCTTAGAATTTTTTTCTAATATAAATATATTTTAATCTTTTCTAAAGTAAATTTTTGAATACTTCCAGATGCGTTTGAATAATCCTGGAATATATTTTTCCTATGTTATAAATATTAACCAATTCCTATATGTAAATTATTGATATTGGAAAGTAAAATATATCGACTTTGCATACAATGTATGGAAATAATTCTCCACCACTGTTTTTGTCTATATGCAGATGAGATATTTTTGAATGTTTCTAAATATAGAACGTGTTCTTTTAATTGCTGAAAGCTATCTAGTTAAGAAGGTCGATAGTTCAAGTTTAACGCTTTTTAATAGAGTATATTTAGTGATATATTGAAAAATTGTAACCCATGCGAATTAGGTAAAGTCACAATTGATATTTCGCGTGTTTCTCGTAATAAATGTTTACTGTTTCTAATGGTATATAACGCATGCGCTGGTAGATGTGGCGTCGCAAAGACCCATCGATTATCCGGACTGGCAGCAACAGGCGATTGTAGTGACTTGCACAGTCATTATAGGCTTTCCTAATGACAATAATATGGTAGTTTCAGATATTTCCTAATTCGTCGTTTTATAATTAATTATTATGTTGTGATGTTTATGAGGAAATAATAATTTAATTTACTTGAGTCTAGACGCTAATTATCTCTAAATGCCAGTATTATAAGAGGAGGAAATGCTTTCTCTCTACGTAATTGTTAAGAGTCTTGTTTTCTTCCTCGCTATCTTTTTAGAAAAAAAGAAAAAAAGATTGATATCGTAAAAAAGCCTTTATGCGACACTTTCTGTACGATGATGGTTATAGCACCTGGATGATCGGCTTCACCGCAGAAATAGCTGCATTGAGGAGAAGCCTAACTATAAAATTTTTTGTGTGTGTTTTTCTTTGTTGCCTCGTAACCTTACAAATAAACGAAGGAATAATGTAGAATTCTAGCGGCATGTACAATTTTTTCTTACAATACTTCTAATCAATTAATTATATTATTATTGTTTGATATTAAGCTTGAATAAAATGTTGAAATCGCTAGCCATTTTATGCGTTTTAACTAAGAAAATGTGCTCTTGTCTCACCCGATGTAGTATAAAAGGAAGCGGAATTAACTGAAATTATCATAATTTTCATTAAATTCTATCATGTAAACGAAAGAATATTAAGAATTTAATGCAGTTCCCTACAAGAGCAGGAGATTAGACTTCGCGCGATTTATCTTTCATAAATTTCTCCACTGCATAGCAAATGCCACTTATCTAATGTGAAGTTTTGTAATCAGTAGATTTGCTGAAAGTTGTTACGAAAATCTTTTCATTTTATTCTTAACAATTAAGTAATTAGCTACCGTATCAGTTACAACTCGGTTGAAGTCATCTCTGAAGCCAATCTCCTATTTCGGGTAATAAAAGGCATGTCCGAGAATGCGGAAGCAGTAATAGGAAAAATGACGTCACGCAAGCTTTTATTTCACGAAAGGCGCAAGGAAAAATCATTAAATCTCTCTAACACACGCGTTTTAAGAGATTTCGTATGCTTTACGTCACCGGTTACGTCATTAAAGTAACGTGAGAAATAACCCAAGGACCAAAGTCAACATCTGCTGACCCCGATAGCTGTGAATGGATGCTTTTGTGGCTTTCAACATTCCAGTCTCGGTGTTGACATTGAGTCACCCCTGCGCTATGTAAAGTGTCTCCGGTTGGAGAACGACTCTCTCCCCTCAACGTCGAATTAAAAAAAAAACATAAAAAGAAAAATCACGCATCTCCCGTCACGAATATTAATTAAATGGGGATAAAGTTATGAATATTATCATCCAGTCTAGGAAGATGTCTGCTGGTCTACAGGTTAAATTTATGGATATAGATAGGTTGAGCCAAGAAATACGAGACGGTCTCAGAGGCCCTTTATAGCTTAGCTCTTGGATGAGTCGACACGGGTAAATATCCTCTCGAGAGATAGTTGTCTTCATTGTTGTACATCCAATTATTGGTCGCTAATATCGCGTGTTCTAATGAATGGATTTGTTAAACGAAATAAGATAAAATATGCAAATATTTTCAAGTTTGAAGAATCAATTGAAAATTGCTTAAAATACTCTCCAGATAATCCCCATTCCAGCGCTTTAATCCGGCAATATTCGTTGCTAATTATAAACAAACGAATTGCCGTAGCATAACGAACTTGATTTAAACCAGATGAATTCAAAATGAATTGTTATTCTAAGCTTTAATCTTATCAAAAAGATTGTGACGGTCATTGAACTAGAATTTGTTTATCTTCCCGCTCTTAAACAAACAATGAGGAGAAATTTATATTATTAATTTTACTCGATTGGATTTTCGTTATATTTATATATTCATTTTCATTCAGAAATTTTGAAAAATTTCCGGGTGACGAATTAGAAATTTTGTTGCACAGATGCAACTAATGGACTTAGGGCGTACTAGCCTTTAGAGTCTAATTAAGTCTCATCCACCTTCTATTCTCAGTGTCGACGTCACCCAAACATCTGCTACCATATTGTTATAATCCAATTAGTTACATAAAACATAAATGAATTCCAAGTACAACATCTGTGCAGTCTATCACTATGAATTCTCTTGTATAGGCGATAAACAACTCGCTCGGAAAAAGAAGAGCATTTCCTCTCTCGGTTAAGTAGGAAACTAGAAAGGCCATTCATAAAACTTCTATATCATTTAATAAAATAAAAAAAAAGAAAAATTATCTGGAAGAAAACACAGTTTTTATCTGATATTTATTTTCCTTATCTAGACTCGGACAGATTTATATTGTCGTTACATTTTTGCTAGAGATAAAGTAAATAAGTCTAAAGTTAGAAGAGCTGCAAAAGATATTTTCCGTTTTCTAACACCAATTAATGCTTAGTCAGAATTTTCACTTTTGAATAACTTACGCTAATTATTGTCGTAAATACTCCTATGGCAATCGGTGAATAATTCAGATGACGTTTCACGCCAGCACGCGCGTTCGTTAGCCTCTGGAGGTGCACCGAATTAATGCTATGGTAGTCACGTGCTTCATCTGCGGTCTCGAATCGGAGCACTTAGCAGAGGAGGTCAAGATACCGTTGCTATGGTTACAAGGAGTGTAGATGTCAATTGCAGTCACCTCCATCTGTAGAAGATTCGTTTTCTGCTTAGAATATATCTTTCTTTCTTTTTTTTTTCTTCTACGGTTATGAATTAAATTTTGTATTTTTGTAGTATAGAATTGGATTATAAATTGTAAATTTTTTATAACATATACATATAGATGCGTATAAAAGATTTCGATTAAAGTAGGAGTTTGGGTCGACGTAGAGTAGATGTAGAAGGGAATCGAAAGCTTTGCGAGGTTGAATAGGACCGGACCAATTTACCGTTCTGCCATGTCTGTGTAAGTTATTAGGATGTTGTTTTGGCTGGAGCGATGTTATCTCCGACCAGATGCGGCAGAGTAATCGACTTGTTTGCTACATTGTTCGACTTTGACCATAAAAAAGGGCCAAATGAGAAAGCGACCTCTCGCATTTTGTCCCCTTCTGATACAAGTTTACATACGCAAACCACTTCCTTGTCTCGATTTACTAAAATCTTTCACTTCGTCGCTCCCTTATTGATTTATATGAATTTTATCGAAATTTTATATATATATATATATATCTAGCAAATAATTCGATATTCACATCACCCCATTTTATCGGTGGTTTATTTGTCGATGGTGTTCTCTGTCGAGAAGTGGTGTAAACTGGCGCAGCTGGTCTAGTCATGTTGACATGTTCCTGCACTCAATAAGTTGTCAACTTCAACTGAACATTGGAATTCTTTTTTGCTCTACCCCTCTCCTATCTATCGCACGTTTACGGCTGACCTCGGACAAATTTACATAAATATGAGATTTTGTAACGGTTGGATAAATTATTAAAACGAGAAAAAAATAGAACAAATAAGAAATTGTTTATTTGCCATTTATATGTCATTTCATTTATAGTTTTCATATTATAAACGTCTGATTTATTGCAATCGAGATGAGGCGATGATATATTACACACGCTTCTCTATACTCTTGTATTATTTATTATAAATTGTGTTCGTTTGTCTGTTCCATTTTTGTTACTTAAAGTAGATAAATAAATAAAAAATTTACTTTTTTAAGTACTAAAAAAAGATAAAATATTATCTTCTTGTCACCTTAAGTAAAAAAAAAAAATATTTTTTTGCCAGTAGATTCTCAAAAGCTCTTCTTGTCTCTTTGTCGGTTTGTACAATTTACAATTAAATTATCTACCAGTATATTTTTATATCACTATCTACAGTAAAATCTAATACACTTCTCCATACTTTATCACTTACTATTAAATTATATATTAAATTATAAATTCAGAAAATAATCGATATCTTATAATTAAACTTTAAAGTAGGCCTATATTTACATACATCAAATTTTTTGTAACGTGAATTTTAAATTGTTCTATTTTTAAACTTTATATTTGACCAATTTCAACAATAAAACAATTAAAATTATGTTTTTATTTTCAATTTCTATAATGTTTCCCTCCTTCTGTTGTTATGGAAAATCCCTCTTTAAGTGCTGTGTTTTTTTATTTAAGATTAAAAAAATGCTTTGCTAATGTTTTCTGTTTAGTTGCTGTATATGCATTTTTGTAAAAACTATTTATTTAATGAGAATTTCAGACCCTTTGTTTATTTTTTAATGCTGAGTTGTTAATTATTTGAAGCGGGGAAAAAAGTCGAAGCTGCGAAAAATTGGCATTAGTAACGTTTAAAAATTCGAATTATTTTGTTTAAAATTGATTAATTTTTAAATAAATATTGTAGATGACTTCCTTGTTTAGTCGAAACTCTTCATTCATCCTGTTTTTGTTATCTGATTTCTGTGTTAAATTCGAGAAGCGTAAACCCAGATACGACTCTTTATTGAGCCTTTGCGTGAGTCGTTAAGGATAAATAAATAAGTGAAAAACAATGAAAAATCTATATTTAATGTCAAAAATGCAGTCTAACTTTCTGCTATTATTAAAAATAAAGGCATTAAGCTCACGCGGGTACAATCTTTTGTGAATTAAACTTGTTTAAATATTTCTCTTCACGATAAGCTTTTTTTATTGTTATATTGGATAGAATAATGAAGACGTTTAAGCCCATTTTAATGATGATGTTGCTATGATAGACGTTAAATGAGCATGCGTGAACATCATCATAATTTTGTAAACCATTGTTGCAGCAAAAATAAATTATGATTTCTGATTTCCGTTAAGTTCCGCTCTGTTGAAAGATTTAATTAGTTAGTTGATTAACACGTTGTTGCTGGGATGGAAAAATGGAATTACGTGCTGAAAATACCGGATTTTATTCAAGATTCTTAAAACTTTAAGAATAAAGTTTTACTTCCGAGAATATTTTTTATACTTTTTTTAAAAAAATAGAGATGAATGAACCTCAGTTATGCTAGATGAAAGCGAAGAAGGAAGAGGCAGAGCATATATTCTCAGTTACGAACACCATTAATTAAGACAAATGCCTTCCGAAGAGCCTAAGAAGAGAGGAAATGGGAGCAGGAGCCATCAACATAACGAAAAGCGAGATTTTCTTTTTAAAAATCTTATTATCAAAATGTAGATATTTCATTTATTAACAGCTCCAAGATTGATTTCTGGTAGGATCGTTGGGTAAGCTTGCCTTGTCATTAAAAGAAACGCTTCATTATGCATCGAAGCTCTCCTTCAATATGGCTTCTCCTTAATGGCTCTGGCTATATTATCCATTAGTAATATCAAGAGAGTATATCGATGAAAGTGGAGAATATTAAGAGATAAGATGCTCGTTTTGTCATGATAACATTTTCCATCTCGCACAATACGCCGATCTAGTTCGAAATATTGCTCGGAGACGAACTTTAAAAACGCATTTTCTTTATAAATATGTTGGTACAGTACATAACTGCACTTTATTTAAATTTTCTAAGACGAGACACTGATAGAAACTACTTTAATTTCTTTTTCCCCTTCCCTTGCATATATTATAAATTGAATAGTGTTTAAGGATGTGGCTGGCTTCAGGTATAAGCTTCGATTTTATGTAAGATTTCCCCTTCCTGAGCCATTAAAGATTTATAATATCTTAAGTTATTTATCTAATATATTTTTATTCATATTTAAGCTTCTTTTATATTCTTAATTTAAAATTAACGTACTCATTTACCTTTATTTTTAAATATATATATATATATTTCTCTCCGTATAGGAAGACGCAATGAGATTGAAACGAAGCATCCGGACTTCTCACGAAGACAGATTTCTCTTACAGAAGTAAGTATGAAAAATGCTTGTAGAATTCGGCATATAATGCGCATCTGTAGGCTTTATTAAGCAGGATTTATATTGATAAGAGGGATGTGGAGTCAAGGGTGAACAAATCTAATATGTAGTTTCCGAAGCTATAATAATACCCCCTCAACCTCTTTCAGTGGCCGGAATCTATTTCCGCTTCCGAGAATTTCAAACACAATAGAGGTGAATGAGATAGCCAGATGATGTCCCACGATTCGGTTAATTTCCACTAAACGCTGCTTCGCGTGTTGATTCGACCAAGTTGAAAGACATCATCCTCAGTTCAATATCCTCTTGCGGGATAAAAGGGAGAAATGCATCTTGTCGGTCGATTTGTCAAAGGACGAGTTTCTATGCTTCTTTGTGGCATGGAAAGAGGGTATTTTTTTTCCTCTAGGTTTCTTTTATGTCTTTAGTAGCGACTCTCTTGTATTGAGTAGACGATCTTGTGCGGGTCTCTTCCGAAAATCTATCACATTTATCTAATGGATTTACGTGCTGCAATATTTCAATTTAATCTTTAAGAGCTTTCTAGCATTGTTATGTTCCTCTTTATAATTCCAAACGTCTAATTCGAGATCTAGACTCATTTATACTTATTCGAGTTGGAATTCATCACTCATCTAGGGGTAGGAGGGCCTCTCTCTCGGGGTGGCGAAACTTTAAATCTGCTGTTTACCACCCACTGACCTTAAACTTAGAAACAGATGCTGTACAAGTTATTATATACATCTGTTAAGAAAAACTGTTTTAAATAAAGGGTATGGCTTCGGCCGAAAAAAAAAATAAATTGAGGGATTTTTTCTAATATATTAAGGTTTAATTAATAAAATTCATACGTTTATACAATTAGAATTAATATAAAAATATATAAAGAGAAAAAAATCTATACTTCATTACTGTAATGTGTGTTGCTATTACATTCCTTCGTTTGTATAAGTTATAACGGCTCATAACTTTATGTAAGACAAAATAAACTTAATCTTTATAGATATTTGTTTTGTGTGTTTCTTCGTTTTTTATGTTCTTGTAACTTTTATTTCTCCTGCAGCCAACTAAACCAACAGAACGAAGATAAAGTCAGCAGTTTAAGGACTCGATCTGGCTATAGAGTCTCTCCCAGTGGAATCAGGTGAAATTTTCTAAATATTAATCTTAATCCGAAAATGTCTATTGCGATAATAATTTAGATAAAAAATAGAAAAAAAAGGGATTTCTATGAAGGAAACAAAGTTCTTCTCTTGTGTTTAAGTAAAGAACTACTCAATTAAATTGCTTTCATTTCTTTCCTTTCTGATTGTAGCTTTTTAGTAGCAACAATATCTTCTTCGGTAATTTAATTAAACGGCTTTCTCTCGTTAGATTTCGTGATAGTAAAAAAATAGGAGCCAACTTAGTTTACGTAAAAGCAGAATGAATTACGAGTTTCGCTATACGCGTGTTTTTAATGCAAGATCACGACTTTCTTTAAATCCCCATAAACCAGTATGGAGGAGATGGCCTAATTAAACCTAACAGCTTCGTCGTATTGCCCAGTCAAAAATTTTTCAAAAAAATTACGGGGGAGTAGAATAAAAAATTTTTCTTTTTTTACACTCTTCCCCCCACGTAAATGAACTTTGTAAATTTAAAATACTGTATGTAGGTTACACCGCTCTACAAGCAAGCATGGGTTTACAGAAGTTTCAAATTTTTCATCCGGTTTTCTAGCTTCATTTTACACTGTATCGTTTTACACTTAAAGTAGAAATTAATTAAAAAGTGGTTTATCTGCTGTCTAAGAGATTTGTTAATTTTTTTTCCTTTGTTATCTTAAGGGGCTGTTTGGATAATTAGCCGCCATTCTCTTTAATTAAATTATAGTTGTCGACACGTACTTAATCTGGAAATAGGGATTAGTATTTCGTTACACAGAAATCTTACACTCTGAATAAAGAAAATCTAAATAAAATATGAAGCTTGTAGAGTGATGTAAGATGCGAATGCGATGTTCATATTTGGCATTTGTCTGTTGTAATTAGGCTTAGCGAGGGAGTAATCCCCTCCAGGTCGTTAAGAGTTTAATTAAAACTGGAGCGTTAATGAAGCTTGCTTCCGGAGTCTTAATTACCTCCTTCGTTTTCGACTCGTATTAAAACTTTTACAATCTTTATTTATTCCCAACTACTTTTTTAATATCTTACAGAATACAACAGGGATGGCATTTCTTCCAGAATCACAATCAACAGTCGAGCCCGTCACCCACAAAAACATCCCAATGTGGCTACAATCCAAATTTAGCATCGCCCTTGGAAGATATGAGCGATCAGGCCATGTCTTTGTCATCTCCAGAAGATATATCCAAGAACGGAACTACTGAAGACGATAGCTTATCCGATCTGGAATATACAGAAACTAGCCCTTTGCTAACTGGAAGGAACTTGAAGAAAAGTTTAGAAGAGGAGGACGACTTCGAAGATTTAAGCGAAGATTATAACAACAATAACAACAATCATTGCAACGCTAGCAGCCCCGAAGTTGATCCCGAAGACATCGATAGTGAAGATTCTTTGTTCTCCGATTCCTCAGATATGTCAGATCAAGCCGGAAAGGATTGCTACGTTCTGGAGAATACTTACAATAATAATAACTTTTTGGAAAATAATACTAGGGACCAATTATACATCGGAGACGAGAAGCAATACGCAGATACTCAATTGGATAGGAGGAGTTCGGATGAGAAAGCGAATCCCACTTTGGTCTTCTGCAATTCCTCGTCAGAGTCTCCGAAACTGACGGAAGGCCTTCAGAAAGGTAATAATCTTCCGGATGTGTTGCCCCTCGACGCTACAAAGTCTCCGAGTTCGGGTAGTGGGCCAGATACTAACGATGTTAGTCCCATGAGTGATATTAGTTGTTCTTCGGATTTAGACGTGAACATAGCTTCCAACCAAGCATTCAACAATTTCTCGATACCTCTGAGTAAGCATAATGATATTCAGTGCCTCGTTCAGGACACTGTTCAGCAAGAAAAGATAAACATTCGAGAATTTAATTCCGAACAGTTTTCGACTTCTTTCGAGGAATCGAAAATTTTGAACACTGTGGAATCTCTGCCGCGTAACATGACCAAAGAATATCAGCATCAGTTAAGGAACCGTAGCGGATGGAATCACGGAGAAGATTGGCAAAAATCGCAGAACGTACACGAAGCGGAGGAAAAATCTATCACACCGAATAAAGAAGAAAATACTCAGGATAATAGGGAACAAGAATTTACAGAACGGTGTGAACAGCGGGCGGAGGATTTATTAAAAATCCTACAGGATTCACCCGCTAACATGGTTCGTTGCCCCGAAAGGATCAACGATTCTCAGAGGAATGGACTTCCTGTAGATTTATTAACCGGGACTTTAGATGCCAACGGAGCTTGTGTGCCTCCTCCCTATTTCGGTGACGAAAATCATAACTGTGACGTCATCACTTCCTCCTTAACACCCGAAGATAATAACGCTGTCGAATTAACGCCTAAAATTCGAGTGGAAAAAAAATCTTCCGATCAGTTGGGAGATTTTGATGTGTATAACATTGAAACGGCAATGCCTACAATAGACTGGGTAGCCATGGAAGCTCATCTGACTCGAGCTGCTAAAGAAGACGACTGGCTGAAAAGAAGGAGGAATGATCGCGAGGAAATTCGCAGAAAGCTAGCGATGGATTCAGATAGCGAAGATTACTATCTTGGAGAAATAGTTTAAAGAATTATTTCAAGCTGCTATATGTGATGTTAGTCTCAAATTTTCTTTGTATTTCATAAACAGATTAAGTTTCAATTTTAAATAAATAGAATGGTATGGTCTATAAAAATATTTAATTCTGCTTACTCACAACATCAAGAGAGTTTGATCAGTGCTAATAATTGAAGTAAGAAATATATTACTGACTCAATTCAAAACACTAAAAAAATCCCAGACTTTTTAAAATTTAGTGTCAAATAATTTGGGAATAAAAGTTTAAGAGGAAATATCAATTTTTTCTCTCTAATGACACCTTATGTACAATTCACTGTTTTCTTGAAAGCTTGAGTAACAAGCTAGGTCAAGATCAAGTTAGAGTAACAAGTATTTACAGCTAGAATGTAGCTGTTAGAATTATTGTGCTTCTGTCACAAAGGTTTGGTACTCTTGATAATATGCTGGAAAGCTCAAAGTACTTAGATTTCAGAAAGCAAATCTCCAAGAAAGTAGAGAAAAATTTAATTTTAAGGTGAATGTTAAGAAATGTTTGCAAATATACGAAAATGATCAGCTATTTAGTAAAGGCAACTTGGTATTTGAACACATATTTGGGGGGAGAAATTGTTTGGTACTCGACTGAACAAATGCTACTTGCTAGAATGCATTTTTGATTAATAACATATTTTTATTTTGTCATCCATAAAAACTTGTTTACGATAAAAAAAAAAAAAAAAAGACTACATTACTGATATTTCTTATCCAGATCAACAAAAAAGCTCAGATGACGTCCATACTTTGTAAAAAGAAAATATCCTTATTTAACTAAAATTAATATTAATGCATAAGTGCTAATAATTGAACATAATACAGTACTTTTAATTGTGATTGTTACTTAATTCTTTATTGCTTTAATAAACATATTTCTCTTAGTAATGAAAAAGAATGGTATACTTTTGTTAACTTTTGAAACCTAACCCTATCTTTTGCATTAGTCCTTTGTTTTGTATAGCACAGATTTACATAACAAGGCATTTTTTCAGAATGTAACTACCATGTTATAAGAGGGATACCTGTAATTTTGTTGAAATATCATAAATATCTCCATTGAAAAAATATTTAAGTTTAAAATAAAAAGTAAGACACATTAGCACAAAGTTAAAATTGTATGTGGCATCATCTGTTATGAGATTTTATTAATCATTATAAAAAGGCAAAAGGTTTAATTTTGAGGTTAGCAATGAGTTTTTAAAAAAAATAGTAAATCCCAATAACAAGTAACATTTTTCATTAAAATGGTAACTGCTGCAGCAAACTAGTTGTAAAATTATTAAATTACTGTATTTGAATCCTATCATTAGGATGTGAAAAGCAAATCATTATATATACAACACAGAGAAGGCGAGTCAAAAATAGTTCAAAAACTGTATGTAATTAATGGATGGCCCCTCAATATAAGTAACAATATAGTTAAAAGAATACTGTTTCTAAATTAAAAACTAGGAAAATAATAAGCCAATACAGCTCATTCTTTATGCAAATAGAAATATGAAAAATATTTGGTTCATTATTAGTTTAATTATAAATGTATTAGAATTTGTGAAATTTGAATGATATAGTAATATAGCATAAATTTTGTATTTTTTAAGCTGAAAGATTTTATATTTTTCATTAGCTGAAAAAATAATTTGGTACTATTTTGGATATGATTCATATTTTCTTTATTAGTTTCATCTAGATCGCCTACAGCTACTTATTTAAATCATATTTTTTTTTTTACCTGCTGTTTAGTATTGCCTATGTTGTAATACAGTATATGCTATTGTTTCCAAGAAAACAAAAGTCAACTAGACAAGTCCTGAATTACAGGATTTATAGGAAGAAAGAAATAANTAATTAAAATAATAATGCGGTAGAACTAATAGTTCTCTTTACGTTGGGATATTTTTTAAAAAAATAAAAATTTATAATTAAACTAAAGAGAAAAATATCGATGCATAGAATAAAAAGTAAAATCTACATTAAAAATATCTTCTTAACATTATAAAAGTGTTAAAATAATGATTTTCCTCGTAATAATAGCTAGTGAGACGTTAATAGAATTTTGTTTCCTCATTAATGAATTAGTTAATTACTTTCATTTTATTATCCTCTCTTTACTAAAGAATTGCCTGGCGAGTGTAGAAGCGAGAAAGTTTTAAACCCACTTCATAAATAAATAAATAAAAATTATAGCTGAAATTTTAGCGGAAATGACGTCAGTAGAATACATGGGGGAGGATGAGGATAGGGATTAAGAGTTTCGTCTCCCGCTCACGTTTCTTTTTAATGGGATCGTAGATTAAAGATTGAACAATGTTGCCGCAGTAAAAAGAAATCATTTACATTGTTATTTCCCCAATTTTTGACAACTATATAGAAGTAACATAGCCCTACGCAACCTAAGCCGAGCGCGTGACTCCTGTTAAGGCATTCATTTAGTAATTTAGTTTCTGGAAAGCCGGTCGTGATGTCATATCCGATTGTTACCCCGCTTCCTGACTTTCCGATACGTTTTCGGTTTACCCTATTGGGGAAAAGAATTGTTTAATCACTTTTGTTTATTCAAGCGATTCGCATTTGTAAAAACAACTGAGTCAAATATAAACACGGTCGATGTCTTATCGAATTATAATGAGTAAAACTTCTTTCTAAGCAGTTACGCCTCTACTCTCCTTCTCTCTCTCTCTTAGGAGGGATGAAGTGTGTCGAAAGGAAAGCGTTTCCTGTTTGGTCTTTCGATCGAAATTACATATGTAGTTTATATACTCTTAGTTACATAGACGATATTTGTGAGGTGAGTTTTACTTTTACTGTTTAAACCCTTAAATCTTTATGATGTTAAGCTGATAACGCTTAGTCATTGTGTACTGTAAATTCACATAGTATGGCCGAACTAAAGGAAAAATCGCTTTATATCTGACTTGTATTTTTTTTACAAGTAACTTTTTATCTTTGGAGTATTAAAAGCAAAGTGTTACGTTTTTAAAACGTTATTTATCACTACATTTTTTGGAGCGATAAAACAATCTTTTCTTATTTTATTTTTTAGTACACTAAAAGTTTAGTCGTTACGCGTTTTTTGGGAGCTGATGAACAGCATTTTTCTATACAAAAAATGTAGTTAACCTTCTTTCGGATCGCAATCTTTCAATTATTTTTCGATTATTAAACGTACTGTACTACAAAAACACGAACAGCTTCAGACGGCAAAAAAGTGCGCGTAGATATTTAGTAAATATATTAAACATGTGAAATATAATTTAACGAATTTTAATTTATTTACATCATTAAAATTTTTCAACAGCTGTATTTTTAATGCGACGATAAAACCATTCGAAAAGTGATGACTAACAGATGACTTGGGCGATCGTGTGTGCTAGTAAACATAATTGCTCCACTTAAACTTTGCCCCTCTAAATCTAACCAATATCATTTATTTAATTATGTTACTACAGTATCTCATCCTTTAACCATACTTATTTCGAGGTTTTTATACACTAAGCACCATCCGAAATTTATTTTATAAATATTAAATTTTAAAAATATTCTAGTTTAGTATACACACATTTATGGCACCATTCCGGATACTTGAATACATTTCTTTTTTTTAATTTGATGTTAGATATAATATTTATAAGTATATTTTTTAAAAATATATTTAAGTTTCTTTTCTTTTTAATTTACTTCCATTTTATTATCCACTCATTGAAGGGAGGAAAGATTGTTTTTCGGGACAAGTTCCTTTGAAAATTTTATCAGCAATTTGGCCTCTTTGCTAAATATTTTACTCGTCGAACCACTACCATTCTAACAAACTACTAGAAAAGAAATGCAGGTGAATCTTCGAGCAGATGAAAGATGCTTCCGTCTGCTTAAGAGAAGCCAAATCCAATTTTTGTATTAAATCTTATGTCACATGTCGGATCTTCAAGAAGTCTTACGTAGTTGATTTTAATATTTTATTTTATTATATATAAAAAGAGAGCGAGAAGGAGGGGAAGAAAGAAGGGGAAAATTGAAAATTCTTTTAATCTTTAATTTATTCTTATAAATTTCTTTTTATTCGCAACTTGACATTAATTTTATACAGTCAAACAGAAGAAAAATAGAAAAGTTGCAGTTGTTCTTTCGTTACTACTCGAAACATAAAGGAATTTTTGTGTTTAGAGTGCTCCAAAAATAGATTGTTCTTTTTGATGAAAGTAAAAGATTATGTTCTAATGTTTTAGAAAATAAATATATCGATTTTATTATTTCAAATGCCAAAAATATGATATTTTTTTGCATCGAAAGTAGAATAAATTATTTGTTTTTAGTGCTCTAAAAACTCTGCTTTTGATGCTCCAATAATAGCGACGTCTTAAGTGCTCCAAAAAACAATAAAAAAATTATATTTTGGTGTTCTAAAATACAAAAAAAAAGTTACAAAAAATTAAAAGGACAATTTTAATGTGTAGAAAACGTGATTTTTTAATATTTTAAAAATAAAAAGTTGTTAGAGCTTGAAAACAATCGAATAATTCTATTTTATTTCAAATACCAAAAACAAGATTAGTATTGTTTATTGTACCAAAAAAACTTGTTTGCTTAGTTTTAGTGCTTCAGTAGCAAAAGTCTGTTTCTTATTGTTTCTTGAAAACAATAATGCAGTAATTTTATTGCTCCAAACTATCGAAATTTTAGTGCTCAAAATAAAGAGCCGAAGTTTTATTGCTTTTAAAACGAAAACAAAAATACAAAGACAATGCGCTGCACTGAGTTAAAAGCAATATATTCTTCAAGCTTCTAAAAAAAAGTATAATTTTAATATTTAAAAAAATATTTTGCTTCTAATGCTTTGAAGTAATAAAGACGTTTTACCTCATTTTTTTCACCTTTTCTTTTTAACCAAGGGTTCCTTATCGCGCTGTTCTATTTATAACCATTAAGCAGAACAGAAATCTGCGAAGAGAAAAAATATCTGCCACATAAAATAAAACTGCATTTTGCAGAAAATAGCATGGAGATGAATTATTTAAGGGGATGAATTCTTATGCAAAGAATCAATTCAAGTCCTACTTATCTAATCAAACGAGCATGTAAGGCGTTATAATGCTCGATGCATCAAATCTGTTCAGGTATTGAGTAAAATCAGGCAATTCTTATTCTTGTTCAAAAATCTCTTCTCCTTACCGAGTCGGATAACTGGGGATTACCTCTGTGGATCGGTAACTGAGCATTTATTACTGGTGCAAACGTGTTAGGCGGGCATGGCTACCAACTATGTAAAGAGTTTAGTCGACATCTTTCCATCGATAGTATATATAAAATAAATCAAAGAGCTCTTTTTTTATGATAAAAAATGAAATCTAGTAAAGTTTTTATCATTTGTCTATCGCATTTTTCATCGTGTTTGCTTAGTATCGATACTGTCTGACGTTGTTTTACTGTTACGCTGCATTACACCTAACAAAAAATTTATTACGAGGCTTTTAGTGACAAACGATCAGTCTCAATATTTACTTATTTATCTATTTTTCTTTTACATGCTCACTTATTTAAAATCACAGACAATATGGTGTTTGTCCAGAAAATCAATTTTCATTAAATCAGCCTCTATATATATCGATTCTTTGGTTAGAATCGAGGAAACATAGCGCATGCTTTACTCAATGTAAACAGGACACGTAAACATTCTTCCTCTCTTTTCTTTCCTTTTTTTAAAGCTTACTGTCGACACCTTAGGTCATAAAACTTTTTTCTAAATGGACTATCTCTAATCAGCCGTCGTAAAGTAGACGTGTATAAACTTTAACGCTTCATACATCTGCCCTTTTTTCCGTATTCAAACATTATCATTCTTCACTTTGAATAATGCATTCGAGTTACTCTATGACGCTCGAAAAATCACTTAAATTATCTTTTAATTGCGTACGTAGGACAAAATTTATCAGTTGAACTTTAGTAAATAGATAATTTTTGCTATTTTATTCTCCCTTTTTTTGCTGCATAAGCTTCCCTCGACAAGAAAATCATTTCATCTTGACGAATTTCTTTCTACCGGTTTGTGGTTCCTTCGGGCGATCTTTTTGGATGTAGATTTAATCGATTCAGTCCAGTTGTCTCTTAACTTTATTTATTTCCTAATTTCTGACGGCGTCGCCTTTCATCCATTGCTTCTTACTTTCGTCGTCCTTTTATGAAAAAGTCCTCCAGGGAACTTTAAAGGCAGCTCGCTGACGTGAGAAGAATTTCACTTCCTCAACTATTCTACTAAATTTCCCGATAGACGAGAATGAAATGTGACTATACTCTTTACTAATATAAGGTTTGAATATATATATTAATCACCTTCCTCTTGTGCTTCTACTTTTTAAACAATATTGAAGTATAGTTTATACGAATTAATGCCTCTACGATTTTGTAATGATCGAGTAGCAGTAAATCGAGGTCAAATATGATAAACGTACTGTACATCCCGGACGTTGCCTCTACGTCTACATGAGCAGTTAGTCGAACGATCGTGTAACATATTATTGTTTGAACATGGCTAAGTTCAAGAGTATTTTAAGCATGATAAAACATCAAGGTTGTAATTCTTTGTATAGCGCGATGATTGGCGGAATTTTAAGGTGGATTTTTAAATATACACCCTAAACTTTTTGTACGAACGCCTTTAACTAAAACATTTATATATTTTTCTTTCTTGTTTATGTCTAGAGGAGGAATGATCGCGAGGAAATTCGCAGAAAGCTAGCGATGGATTCAGATAGCGAAGATTACTATCTTGGAGAAAGAGTTACGAGAAAACCGAGTCTTACTACTAGACTTCAGAGTGGGATGAACTTGCAGATTTGTTTTATGAACGAGACTGCTAGCGATCAGGAAAGCCAAGGTAGCGATCAGGATGGTGATAATTCGACCGGAACGGATAAAGAAGAGACAAAATGTCTTTTGCAAGATACAACAGTAACAGATACTCAAATTACTTCCGAAGATGAAACAGAACATCAGAAGGTGAGACAAATTTTAATTTATTAGCTCGACTGTGAATGACTTTTTTCCCTCGTATTTTCTCTTTAAAAATGCTGATTTAAGTGTATGGTTTTATATAAATAATTATCTTTCATCGGATGTTTAAAAATTGATCCTTGCTTACTTAATCTGAGAATATCCCTTTCCTGATTACAAAAGAATATATTTTAAGAATTTATTTCAGAAAGATAAATCCTCTTGAAACTATCTTAGCAAAAAAACAGAAAAAAACAATTTCATTTTCTGCTAGTGTACTGTAGTAAATCTCCAATCCTCGGAGAATAAAGTGAAGAAGAATAATGTACAATGCATAACTTTTCGTAAGGAAAAATCCAGTAACAGCGATGTGTTTCGAATATAAAAAAAAGTCAAAACATAAAGTTAATTTACAACAATTCCATTATAAAAAATGAGATCAATTTCAAACTCTTAAGATTTGCAGGGATTGAAGGAATTTTCAGAGAAATGAAAAATTAAAAAATTAGTAAAGATAAAAGGAAACAATGCACGCTTTTTTAAAAAAAATTAGTGAGATTAAAGCATCAGTTGCAGGTCTGATTGGAAAAAAATTAATTCAAAAATTTTTTTTAAAAAATATCAGGCATACCGCAGTGTTTTCTTCAAAGAAATGTATTGATTCATCGACTGTTAACTCTGCAGCAATCTTTCATTCCTTTTTCATTTGACGTAATCAATTTTTTATTTATTATTCGTTCTTTTTATCCAATAAAGTTTCTTCTTACCAGGCTTCATCTGTCACAACTCCTCTGGTACCATCGAACAACAACCTGAACAATAACAACAATGAGGCACCTACAGAGAACCTCCCTTCTCTCAATACTAAGCGCCAACGTCCTTCGTTCTTCTTCAACCGCCAGAGAAGTTGGAGATTAGGTCATCTGCGTTCCTCTCAACACCAGAAGAAGGAAGAAAAGAAAGAGATTGAAGAAGATTTCTTTACTCGCCATGCTCGCCTGCAAGCGGAGGCTAGAATGGCTCTCGCTCAAGCAAAAGAAATGGCTAGGATGCAAATGGAAGTAGAAAGACAGAGAAAAAAGAAATCGCCTATTGCTGAGATAGTAAGATGAATTATCCTATAAGATTTCTTTTTTATCAAAATACACTTTTCTCGTGTTAAAACTGTTCCTTTTTTTAGGTTGGTCTTCCGTTTCCTAATGGAAAACATAGGCTAAGTAGACATATCTTAACCGATATGAACGTTGCACAGTTACAAGTCATTGTCAATGATTTACATTCCCAAATAGAAGGTAAAGCAATAAATTTAGAACATTTATCATTGCTTAGCCGAGGTTACGACAGAATTTCGGAAATGCGAATTTAATATTGAAACTGTGAATATTTTTTAAATATAGGTTTAAATGAAGAACTAGTGCGTCTGTTATTGGAGAGAGACGATCTTCACATGGAGCAGGACTCCATGCTAGTGGATATAGAAGATCTTACTCGCTACCTGTAAGTACCTTTTTGAGAGAACTAACCCTTTAACGATTCCCTCTCTTTAAAACGAAAGCTTACAAAATATCTACTGGAACAAAGGTGGTGGGTATAGGTTCGAATTAAGTCTCGAGCACAATTGATTTCGCCCATTTTATTTTCCAGGTGAAAAAGTGAACTTTACTGAACATCATTTTCCATCTTTCAGCGGAGCCAAGGATGAGGCAATGAGGAACCAACAGAATAGTCTGAAGAAACCAAAGAGCACCAAAAAGTAGCGGGATATAAAACCTTTACTTAAATTCCGTTGGTTGATCGAATTGAAGATGGCTGACGGGAGCACAATCGACATCGCCATCATCCGGACACGAGCCAAATGCTTGACCTTAGAAAATTTAGCCTCCAGTATTGATGTGATTCTAGTTCCGTGTGACTGGAAGTATGTCTGACAAACTGTTCCTCCTTTTTTTCAAATCAGACAAATTGCAGAGAAGGACATAGGAATTTTTTTTCGTTTTGTTTTTTGCTTTTAGCTACTGAGGAGGTCTATACTCTATCAAGTGTGCACGAACCAAAAAATAAAAATAAAAAAAAATATATCCAGAGCACCTGTACTATCTGCCAAGAAAAGGCATCGTGACATATATAGACATTCACGTCATTTTTCGTACGTAGCCTATATATGTTTTTTCGTTTTCGTCAAACTTAGAGAAGAGAAAAACAATGTGGGTTTTTTATGTTGATGTAAAAATTATCTACCAAGGAACTGTTTGTGTAATCACAATGTGTACGTGTTACTCGAAGACTTAACGTGCTTCCTAAGGGCACAACGAATTTCGTTACAGGAGGAATATCCCCTTTAGATTTTAATTGACGCTTGAAGATTTTTCTAGTCTACGCCTCCGAAAGGACTTTAGTCAAAAGGTACCAAAATGGAGGAGGCAATACTCAGCTTTCTTTTAATTTTGTGCCAATATCTAGTCTGCAACATCTGTCACCTGACTAGCGAACAGTCTTCGTTGTTGCCTTCGATTAATATATTAGAAAGGGTATAAACGTGTCATATTTATTTCATCAGTTGAGAAGATGGAGAGCAAAAATTTAATTATATAAATTAAGCTACTCCAACATTATTAAAAAAAAATGTGATTGATAACTGTTTTTCCATAAAGGTTACAACGAAGACTTCGCTAAAACTGTGCCAGAAAGTCAGAACTTCTACTTAAGAAAAAAAGAAGAATTCAAGATATTTATCCCGTTTTGTTAATAAAAGTTGTATTTACATTTTTTCAATATTTCTTGCACAGAGAATATGTATTCGTATGTGTGTTTAAGAGCATGTATGAGTGTATGTACGTTTGTAAATATATACTCACCTAAACCCTGATAATTCTTGTGTTTTTTTGTAAAATTTTTTATCTGGTTCTGTCATTAGATACCAATGTTTTCTCTCAAGTACTTTTATCAGAGATGTCAGTAAAAATGCTTTTAAAAATATATTTATCGATCAAACTCGAGAATTCCCTCTACAAACGAAAAACACTTGATATATACAAAAGAATAAATCTTAAATACTAAAAAAACGGGAAAGGAAATTCCGAAAATTGAAACTTTTACCGAATTAATTTTCGTGACAAAATTCGATAAATACTTTCACTTAAAGCGTCTATCAAACGATACAGAAGTACTTTTTTTCCCCTTTCCCTTTTCACAACTAATATCGACTGATCTAGTTTCATTTCAGAATATTCTTTTCTACATTTATTTTTGAAAAAAAAAATAGTATAAAAAATTCTCAATATTAACGCTTTTTTTAGTATTAAAACTGTAAGGAATTTTTAAAGATGGAGATGTACTCTTTTTTTATTGATCAATAACGTGTATGGAATTTGGAACACGTGACAAAGACTGAAGGAAAGCAAAAGAGCAAAGGAATAGAAAATTGGTCTGGAAAGAAAGAGAGAAATTTTTCACTAGTCTTATAGGGAGAAAATAAATAAATAAATAAATTTTATTAAAATCAAAAATTATCAAAATTACAAAAAACTATTAGCATAATTATAAAATTTTAATACATGAGAATGTGGTAATGGTACAACATGTGTTTTATGCATTTAAGAAAAATCAATTAAGAGCAGTCATTTCTTTCCTACAAAATGCTATTTTCTGATTTTAAAAGTTTTTAAACTAATTGTTTTTGTTTGTATTTTTTTTATTTCTTTTATATTGTCTACTCTCTCCTTGGTTACGCTCGAACGATAGCCATAAATAATGCCTGTAACTAGAAAATAATTTTAAAATCGCGAATTAAAATTTAAAACAGGCCTATATATTTATGAGAATTATATAGCTATTTAATCGAAGAGAAATTTTTAATTATAATAATTATAAATTAATATGATCAATGCTGATGTTGACTGACTTTTTAATTGCTTTTCTTGCATTTAAAGAGTGTTGTAACCTTCTATTCATTCTTCTGTTTTTTCTTCTTCCTCTTTTCTCTTTTTGCTTCGGGCACGAACCGATATTGTTCCAAAAGTAATTAAGAGATAAAGGATCTCAATCGATTAGAAGTTCAAGTAACTATTGCATTTTATGAAGAATTGACGATCGTTAATGGTGTTTTGCTTTAATTTTTTTTAATAGCTTCCAATTTTTTTCCTCTTCCTCCCATTTTTACTCTCTCTAAAGTGGCTATTTGAATAATATACAAAATTATAATTTCTAATATACCTTATAATAGTATTTAATTGCATTTTTAGTAAATTTTAAGTAGGAAATTTCTAGCGATTATTTTATTTTCTGTTTGCTCTTAAATATTTATCAAGTAAAAATTACTTTAATGATTACAGTTTTAATGTTGTTATCCGCTTCTATTTTAGTGAAAGCCGTGTTTAAAATATTTAAAAAATAGCAATTATTTACGATATTTTCATAAAATTATCATATTTAATTAGAAGGAACGGAGATAAAATTGAAACATTATAGCGGTCTTTAATGCCCCGTTCTTAAGAGGTTATGCTTCATAACTCCTCTAAACATCGTTTAAAATCATAATTATGGGCTTCAACAGTAGATTATAGAAAAGAGTATTTTTTTTATGAGAAAAGTTGTAAATGTACTTGAGATATTTAAAGTAGTGGACTCATCAAACGTCATCAATGTAAAAAACACAGCTCTATGGACATTTAGCATTCCACTCGTATCATTCTTTTGTCCTTAATGCTCGACAATTTGTCCAAACCTCGTGTTTTGGACGGCTTTTGTACCAGTAAATTGGTACAAGGCGACGAGTTTTTATTTAGATCAATGAACGGTTACACCATGCGAAGAAAATGTGATGTGACAAATGGTGCAATTTCGCTTCTCCTTGATAGCATAACTGCAACCTGGTCTTGAATACCTAAACTCTAGTTTTCTTTCTTTTTATAGCGACTTTGTATGCGAATCTACTAGCATTATTTAAAAGCACGTTTCTGTTCCAAAATATTTTAATTAATTGTATTTAATTGGAGGCATTCTAGAAATGAGTCATTAGTCGTTGGTATGCAAAGTCATTTAACTAAACTCCAATATCTTTCTCGACTCACTATCATTTGTAAAAGTACATTTTCGATCTTTATTCCTTAATAAAATTTTAAAAAATTAATAATAATAATTTTTAAGAGGATAAAAATAATTTGAATGTTTGAAATATTCTTATGTAAACAACAAACGTGAGATATGCCCTAGTAATATTAAGTTATTAGAGCGCTTAAAAGTGCCAAATTTTTAAATTATGAAGTGTTTAGAGTCAATTTTTAGTTAAACTATAAAGAAATTATATATATAT